>NW_028186523.1:4086426-4120418 GCF_003343005.1 Rhea americana
AAAAAAAAAAAAAAAAAAAAAAAAAAAGAAAAAAAAGAAAGAAAGAAAGAAAAAAGAAAAAAAAAACTGCCTAAGAATTTACACTGAAGAATCTGGGATCTAAAGAAGCCGAAGAGCCGAAGAAAGAAGAAAACTTCTATATTATTAAGATGGATCACTATCTTCATCGGGCAATCAAGATGGGGGCTAAGAAACTAAGATAGTTTGAGATCTGCATATTGCCCTGCATACCCATGCACTGAGCTTGGGAAACAAAAATGACCCTTGAAATACTGCAATGATTCAAACTACTTAATCCTGAATGACTGAGCATAGGCACATTTACACGGTAGCTACGTGAATGAACAATATGTCTGAAGATACAATGTATGTTCAGTAATGAAAGTAGTCGTATAAATATATATGAACTGCATATTTTTTACAGAATACCTCTTCTATACCCTTTTCCAACACTGTGAAGAAGCCCTGGAGATAAACAGATAATAAGCAGCTTTTCAAGTGTCTTTACACTGCTAGAGTAGCATAAAACGAGATCAAACCTGAATGAGAATCAAGGCTCGTTCCTTGAACCTGTTCTGTTATTAGAAAGTACTTTGGCATAGTAAATGAGGTAAAATGAATGCAGTTTACTTTAATACATTGCGACACATCTGCTAAATTTGGTTTTTACTCTGAAACATGACTGTACAAAAATTGTGCTTCCTCCTTCATGGGTGGCTCTTTGTTTTTGAAACATATTGGGTTAATTAAAAAAAAACTCAGTTTTTATTAGTAGCTATTGCAGCTGTAAATGCAGCCTTAGTTGCCAGCAGAACTGGTTGCTAAGACAGAATAAAGTCATGTTGTTGTAAATCAGAAATTTAATTCGTTATGTGTCAGTGAGGACTTGAAAACTGTAGGTTTGATCAGGTGTAAAGTGTGGCAGATCACTGAAAATGTATAAATTGAAAAAAAAATAATAGTACAAAACTCAGTTCAAGAAGCACTTGGGTATGTTTTCTAAAAGGAAAAGGGGACTGAAGGACAGGCAGGGGAGAAAAATTGTTTAAAAGTAGTCTAATTAAGAAAAGTCTAATGGCCTGGATTCATTTTCTTATTATTAAAATATTCCTTCTATTTTTCAGATTCTTTGTCAGTTAATATCATTGCTCTTGTGAAATTAATTGAAAGCATGATGTATTATTAGTTTATTGTAAAGACTGCTTCATTTTACATGCTTATAAAAAGCTAATTTTTTTTTTATGTGCCAGCAACTGAATATCTAAAATTGCAACAAGGAAAATGGATGTTTACCTGTGATTACTACTAATTTTAATTGAATATTAAGATGCCTTTAATTCTTTGTCTTTCAAATTCCTCCCAAAAGATCAACCCTCTGCCTTATGAAATATCTGTTTGCTTTACAGAAAAGTCATAAAAAAAAATCTTATAAAGTTGCAGGGTAACCTCTAYCACTACATTTTTTTTTAGAATGGGGTAGACAAACATCTGTGAAGACACTGATATAGTAGGCACTGCCTCAAGCAAGAGGAGGGACTTGTTCACCTTTTGAGATCCCTTCCAGTCCTCTCCTCTACCATTCGGTGACAACTATCTCTCTGCTCTGATCACAGAGGGTTGCCCCTGTATTTCCATGAATGGAAGGCATGTGCAATACATTTTTAGTGAGGAGCCTTAGCACAGATCATTGCCTCTGCCCTGTTATAGTTGAAGTATGGTTGCATTCAGTTCTTTGTCTTACCAGGACTAGAGACAGGAAAGTCTAGCCCATTAGTGATCCAGGCCTCAAATATGCAAAAATATAAAATAGCTAAAATGCTTTGCAATTATCTTTGTGAAAGGTAGCTTACAGAATAAACTGCTCAGATGTCTTACTGACACTGTACCAAACATGTTATACAGGTATTAATCTATTATACTTTATTTACATCACAGGATAACCGCTTGAGTAAGAAATTTAACTACAGCTTCTGAATTCTCATCAGTCCAAAAGTGCAGTTTCTTACATTTTAGACTGTGCTTTTGGTTTTAAGAATTTAAGAATGTAACATTAATCTGAAGTTACTTTATATTCTCAATTACCTTTGAATATATTCCGCTGTCAAAAAATGTGATCTTGAATATTCAGACAGAATCTCCACAAACCCAGATAGGCTTTTAAATCTTTTCTTCCTGCTGAGGATTAGTCAAGATTATAGTATCACATAGTCTTTTCTTAATGATGCAGGAAAACATTATAAAGCTTTCATTCTAGGAAGACTAAAGTTAAAACTTCATAAATATCCAAATGAAAATGATTTGTTAGTAGAGGAGAAGATGATAGGAAAAAAAGTCAATGAATGAATTGCTAAGCACTTTCCTTGAAAATTCCTGAAACACAATCCATCCCAGATGGGTCCATTCAGCAAAATCCATGCTCCTGTTGTTGGAATGATGCTGTGGAAACCCTGCAAATAGTAAACAAAACTCAAGGAGAAGGGAGGGAGCATATCGTAAAACAGTAATGCAAAGAACAACTAGCTTCAGGTGAATAACCTTGAGGAAAACCACAATACTTTGAAAATGTGAGGAGTAGATAAGACAAAACCAGCAGAATAACCCAGAGTAACTTATAAGTTCATTAAGGCTTATTAACGTACTCAACTACACTCCCCTAAATGAATAATGAGATGGTAATGGCATGATAATGATGTTACCACCTTCTTCTCCACTTCTCATGATAATTAACAGGAATGTTAAAGCGCAAGCACAGAGTGAATATGTGATGTAATAAATTGTAATTAATAGAAAAATTTGTATAAAGTACTGCCCAAAAAGTGTGTGTAAATAAAGGAGAAAAGGAGAAGGTGTGCTAGCATTGTGGATCTACCAGCTAGCACCCATCTCTGTGCAGAAATGAACAAATATTTTGACTTTGTGTGTCTACTGGTTGCTTGCACTCCGGGTAACAGAACCCAATTTTGAGATTACACTGTAAAGTTCTGCAGTCCTTTAACTATTCAGGACTGTGCCTTGTTTGGTGTGTACATCCTGCGTGGGCAGGCTGAAAGGGTGGATAAAGGAGGCAGGTCACCCACTCTCGGTATTACAGCTCACCTACCTTATTTCCACCTGTGTGAATTCTATCCACTTAGGCAATTGCTACATATACACCCACTCAACTGCTTGCAGTAGAAGGAATGCTATTATTATAATATTTAAGTGAAGTAATAACTAGAGCAAGACTGCCTAACTTCTTGACAGCCAGAACTTGAATTATATTACAATGTTTATTTTAGGATTTGATGGCAAATACACTTTATAATGCTTATAGTGGTGCAAAATTATTTATGGGCAATGGAGCCATTCTGCAGACCACCAATCGTAGTGCCCTGGAGTGGAGACGTCAGTCCTTACCATAGCTCAGCTATGGTATAAACAGTGCAAAACTATGTACAGGCAAGGCATTTAATCTAATAAAATAAAGCCATACTCAGAGTAGCAATCTGGAAGTGAAGAGGCAAGCAGCCTGAAAGATTTTCTTCAAGAGTGAGGTGATCATGGTCACAACATCACCTTTCAGAATGTCTCCATCCTGAAGGGAGCAAAAGCTGCAATGTCTGCTAGCAGAGCTAGAGACTCAATCTGGAAACAGCTGGTCAAGAATAACAATTTTTAAGGTGAACAAGAAGGGGATTGAGGCTTTAAAAAAGAGGAGATTTGAATTGTAAAGCAGCCTAGGCTCATGTGGTCTTGCATATGTAAGAGAGATGGCATATACAGGCAGAGTAAAGCATCCAAAGAGCTTTCTTTGGAACTAGGAGTAAGCGCTTGGCATGCCAAGTTGACCACTGTTGCTCAGGTCAATACCTTCTGCTTCAGGGCAAATGAAAGGAGTTAGTGGCTAKTCCACAAAATTTTCATCTTGAACTATTTTCTGTTGTCCTACAGGACAGCTTGACCGATGAAGTTCCTCACTCCACCCACTGCTGACAATTTCAGTCCATCTACTAGCTTTCCAGGAATGATATTGGAGGATCTTTCCTTCAGGATCTAAAGAAAAAGTAGTATCCTTTCCTTTATCTGCATCTTTTTCTTCATCAGTGAAGCGTTTCTTCCAGAAAATACAAAATAATTATTCTTTGTCTCAACTCCTAGCTCTTCTGTACTGGAAATGGCCTTGGAGACTGCTTCAAATCAATCCCACAGCTGTTAAACAATCCAGACCTCATCTTTTAGCACCTAGAGAGGACATCTCTAGAATGTCAGTTTTGAAGAAAAGGGTTCACATTCAGCTTGTCCAGATTAAAGACCTCCAAACAGCCCCCTCTTCCCATCACTCTATGACTTTATTGATTGCAATGAGATACAATCCTAAAGACACACAAAAGCCACCACTTGCTCCAGAACAGGGTCAGTGGCAATTGACCTGGTAATCCTCCGTTCCACTTTCTGCTGGAAGAATATTCAGTGAAAGTAAGCTCGGACAGCAGCTCATCTGCAGTGTTGTACAAGCAACAGAGGACTGGGACCTCCAACTTTCTATAATCTCTTTGCTTCAGATCACAAACAGTAACAAAAACCCTATAACTTCTATTGAAAACAGCTTCAGAACCTCACTCTTTCTTTTTCCAGCTAGAAAGCTTATCTGAATATTAAATTTGTTAAACTTGTAGAGCGATCATTAGTATGTGTTTATTCTGTGCTTCAGTTGACTTGAATTATGTTTCTGCCTACTTACCTACAAAATTATTTAAAGGCAACAATTACATCCTGTTTGAAATTTAATTTTGCTAGCCTAAAGAAAAAGCCACGGGCCGCTGTCTTTTCTCCTGCGACAAATTTCTATATCCCTGTCATCCTTTGGACTCTTCTCAATACTTGTTTGAATTTAAATTAATACTTATAAACAAGAGGGAATTAAAAATAAATATAGTATTTCAGAGCAGATCTCAGTAATACCTTTACACTTCACTAATCCTACTAGAAATCCTTGTCAGATAAACCCTAAGGTTACACTTATCTTTTTCATGGTTTCATCCAATCAGCAGCTCTATCACTCTGTAATTTGTGTATTGCAGTCTTTTCTTTATCTGGGTTCAACTGGTAGGTTTCAAACTTAGGGCATTTATCATTGTTCTCTGAACCACAGCATTTCCAGCAGTTATTCCTAAAATAACTATTTCCACTATTTAATCCTCAAGATCATTCTTCTTCCCAGAGAATATTACCGTTGTTTGTATTAATAATGCCTCCAAAACTTGTCACAAGGCAATGTCACTACTGCACTCTTTCTATGCTGCTGAAATCCCTTTTTTTTTTCATTTATAAGATTTATTCACGAGGAACAGCATCTCTAACATGTTCTTTCATCACAACATGTTTAGCCACTTTTAATGTAAATTAAAAGCATTCAATTTGCTTAAAGATCACGTATGAAAAACTTCACTAAATTCAGGTAGATGAGACCTAGTTTCCTTTCTTGTTTAGCAAAATTTTTTTGTCTAAGAAAGATCACTTTAGCTTGGCAGGATTTACAACTAGAGAATAAAATATGAGTTTTATTCTACTTTTCTCCACATCTTGAATTATTATTTTCTTAATGTACACTGGCCTGAAACATAGTTCTCTTCTGATTTTCTTAGATAGAGGTGCTAAAGTTGCTCTTCTTTAGCTATCTGATAGTCTTAACTTCACAAGGCTACTAAAAGTCCTTTCTGTTGGGCCTGCAAGTGCATCTGCTAGAAACTGTTCTGGTATAGACCGAGAAAACTACCTGGTTCTGCTGTACTTACAATTTGTGTACATTGGTTTTTGCGCCTATCTTTGTAATTTCTACTCCTTCCTCCTTACTATTAATTTGCCTGTGCCCTGTTTCACTGCCTTATTGAAAATTAGAGCAAAATATTTTTTCAGTTGTATTCATTCTTAACTCCTATCTTCATCAGTTGCTCCTTTTGTTTATATCTGAAGGTGAAAAAATCTTGACTATTTATTTGGGTTTTTTTCCATTGTTTAACATATCCTCCTAATTTCCAAGATACAGCTTATTTTACCAACCAGTTCTTTTTTCTCCAATGTTCTTAGGAGCTTTATACTCATGATAATACACACAGTACACTAGATATTTTGGAATATTCTTTCTAATATTTTTGCCTCTTATTTCTAAATAAGAAAGTTATTTCAAAGTGTTGACATCTTGCATCTCTAACTTCAAGACATCTTAAATCGGTTCTCCTTACATCCTGAAATTCAAATTCCTACATATTTATTTTGAGTAATGTCATAAATTCACCAAAGTAGGATTATCCATCATTAGAAATTTTCATTCACATTTGAATCTGTGAATCTTTGAACTTTTATTCCATTTATTTTTTATGAATGTTATTTCACTATATTTCTGTTTTTCAGTAGTAGTTTTAGTTCCTGCATTTCTAGAATGATAGTATACAAAAGCTTACTATCACCTTGGTTTGGTGTTGGTCAATAAGCATTATGTACAATCCCTTTCTACTTGCAGTAACCACATAAATCTGCTTTTCCCATATTTTAAATACTCTATTGCTGTATTTTATTAATTTCTCTACCAGTAAATATACTTACCCAACGATTTTGCTGCTTCACACTAGGGAAAAAATATCAAATGTCAACTAAACATCTTCCTTCACTAGAAAAGCTGTTACTGAACAAGTCAATCTTGACTCACAAAAGCCAGAAGTCAGCAGAAGAGCCTGTCACTGGTATCTAGATACCTTGTTTGTGACCACTTTCCCTGAGCTATAGCTACAGCATTACATACGTGCAGGAAGAAACGTCCTGCTACTATACCTGTCTATCTCATGGGACTCAGGCAAGGGCAGCAACTCAGCTCTGTCCTSGGATGAGCACAGACAAAAGAGGAGATGTTTGGTTTGGAGCAATGCATCTTCTCAAGAATAGGGAGCAAGCCAACTTACTTATGTCAGCTGAACCAAAATACTCTCAGTGTTGGGAGGGAAAGTCTGTTGAAGAATCCTCTTTGGGAACAAGTCCTACTGGACAATCATTTGAAATCTTCCTTACAGCATCATTGCCAATGCTTGCTCAACCCTCTGAGCATCTTCCAAGTCTGGAACAATCTTTCTTAAAGCTCTGTAGCAGTATCACACTGCGAGCAAGAGTTAGTAGATCCTTCTCCCTTCCCTCAGAATCCATTTCAGTCTTAAATCAACATGTATCCTGGAAGAAATAACTCCAAATTCACTCTTAAAGGCCTTTTAATTCTCAAAAAAAGGWTGTCTCTAATCATATATAGATTTTTTTCTGGTGTGCACTTGGTAAATTAGGTTTTACTTCCTCTCTTCATTTGTGAATCATTATTATCCCATTCTTGTTCAGTATCAAATCAAATAGATAAAATTCTATCACTTGTCTTAAACACACTAGGTTAATCCTTTTCTGAACTTAAAAATCCAACCTATTGGTCTCACCCGGCCCAATATGACGTTGAACATTAGCTGTATACTGACTAATAGTAATACACAGGGTATGCTTCAGTTTCCTCTATTTAATTCAGCCTTCTTCTGTTTAACTGTGTGACATCTTGTTCTTCTAAGCTTTTTATTCGTTTCTTCTCRGTCATTAGACATTCTCCCTTCAATAGGCTCCCCTGCAGCGCCCCGCCGCTCGCGACGGCGGGCGGGGGCGGCGGCCGTTAACCCGCCGCGCTGGTCCCTCGCGGGGAGCGCAGGGGAGAGGGCAAAGGAGGGGGGGCGCAGGAAATGGCGGGAGCACTGGGGAGACGGCAACGGGCGGCTGTGGAGACGATGAGGTTGCTGAGGCGATGGGGGGACTGAAGATGGCGGGGGGACTCACGGGAGGGCAGAGGGGTACTGAAGGCCCGCGGCGATGCCTTTGGGGCTCCCCTGCCTGCCGTTGCCTCGCGTCGGGAAGCGGCGCCTCCATTTAGCGGCGCCGGGCGGGGCGAGCAGCGCCGCTCCGGGATTTTTATCTGTGAAGAATTAGAAATGGAGGTGTGGGCGCGGAACCCACTGGGGCTGCCCACGGCGAGCCCCGCCTCCTCGGACAGCGGCGCGGGGGCGGTGGCGCGCTTATCCCGGGCTCGGGCCCGAGACGCCGGGTGCTTTTCACTGCTGCCACCGTTGGGCGCAGGTGAGGAGGGCTGCGGGAGCCTGTGAGCACCGTCCCCGGCGGGGCGGGGGCAGGCCCCGGCCCCGGAGTCCGGGGGCGTCGTCGCGGGGCAGCGCGAGACGGGGTGACATGGCCTCCCGCCCCGTGGCGGGAGAGGGGAGAGCAGAGCGGGGCCGGGCGAGGCGGCCGTGCCCCGCCGTGCTGCGGGCCGGCGCCGGGGCCGCACCGAGGGGAGCGCGCAGCCTCCGCTGGCAAGCGGGCGGGTTTTACCGCTCTTTGGTCGTCCGGCAGCGCGGGGGAGGGAGGCGAGGCGCCTGCTTGCCCCCCACGGGAGCTCTGCCGGGGAAAGTTTGCTTCTTCACTTTTCAGGGCCAGCGCTGGAGCATCCGTGTAGGTGGACCGAGGAGCTCGATGCAGGCGTCTTCAGAGCTCCGCTCTGCTCCGCGTGGCCGAAACAGCCTATTTTTACTGCAAGGAGTTGGATACGTTGAAACCGCACTACCTGTGAGCGGGCTGGGTTTGTGCGACGGTCCCTTGTCAGGGCGAGCAAAAGGCAGAAATTAAGGAAAAATTGCGAGTTTTCACAATAATGACATTTCCGGGTGAACAAAAGGAGGAAATGTAGCTGTCTGGCGCTTGCTATGTCCTACCTGTGTTCGAGCATTACGGGCATAACCAAATAGCCATGGAATACAGATCCTACTGTTCATACACAATCTTCTAGCTCGTATCTGTCAAATTTTTGGAAACTAAACCTCAGCATTCCTACCTGACCAGTAGTGGTTCTTAATTTGCCTGTGTTGAATCAGACTTGAACGAGAATTTAATAATAATTGCACTTGCTGAGAAAGTAAAAGAATAATTGTCAGACAACAGTCTAGATGAGACAGCCTTGGTGTGTGGGAAAGACGGAATATGCACTGAAAGTAGCAGAACCGTGCGCTTTAGCTGCTCTGCTTGCAGGGCAGTACTTTCAGGGGGATATACCCTTCAGTTTTGGGATGATAATGCTTGTGGTTAGGAAAAGTTATAAAAACATAGAAGCATCTGTGGATTTAATTGGGCAAGAACTGTGAAGTGGTTGTAGGAGGACAGTGAAAGAGTAATATTTTATGGAACTGGTATAAAATGTTCTGGAAAACACGAAATCGGAGTTTCATTTACATTGTTAGTAATATTTGTTGCCCAGAGAGGTTGTGGAATCTCCAACCTTGGAGATACTTAAAAGCTGTCTGGCCACAGTCCTGGGCAACGTACTGTAGSTAACCCTGCTTGAGCAGGGGTTTGGAGTAGATGATCTCCAGAGGTCTCTTCCATCCTCAGCCATTCTGTGATTTCAAAATGTTATGTGATATGTAAAGGAAACATAAAATTTTTAACAAGGTGTCAACTATGTGCACACAAAACTGTAGTGACCTGCTGCAAGTCACGCATATATAAAAGGGCATTTTTCTGTTAGCTAGTTATGTACTACTTAGGCTCCATGATGCCAGTGTAGATATGAGAGGTCTTTGCTGTCATAATATTTTGGAATTACAAGCATAGAAACTTTCAGTGAGTATGGACTGAAATTGTTGTCTTATGCTGAAATATTGTGGCTCTGTGGCCATTTAGGCATCAGTAAAAGAGTTGATGTTACTTAAGAGAGGGGAATAATCTGAATCATGTAGCCAAAATCTTGCTATTCAGTAGATATTCATTTTCCATTTTTTGTGTTTTCCTCTTGCAGAACTGGTAAGAAGGCTTGAATAAGTCTTTGCCTGAGTCCTGTTTAGAAGACAAGTAATATGCAGAGTTGTAACTGCTGTCTTATTTCCCTTGTGAARTAGAGCACTTGAGGCTGATAGAATAGAAAGAAGGAGCAGGTTTCTGCAAGAAAGCAGATAMCACAAAATTCTGTATAGAAAAGTCTTCAGCTACTTAATACTACTGTTCCCATTCTGTTCTACTAAACATTTTGTCAAGAATTAACAGCTGAGCATCATAACGAAGGTTTCCCCCACTTCAGTCAATGCTGAAAGATGCCTGAAAGGTTTTAATCTTGTTATCATAGCTCTCTTGTGACAGTTTTGTTGGTGCTCTTCCATTTCCTGGGATTATAATGGTAACTGATAAGATTATCCTTATTAACAAGTGCTTCTTCAGTAAGAGCTCAGGATCTGTATGACTGTAGTACAAGAGTCATTCAGACTTGTCTCATTCAGTGCTACAAGTCTACTACGGTAGACTGTAGTACAAGAGTTGGAAAAGGAGCTCCCTTTTAAATAGGGAGAGATTAGTTCTCTCTGTGACATCACCTGTAATTTTGCATTGTAGATACTGCTATTACTCTGGAATTTGATATACTTAATAGGTGGAGCCAAAACAAACATCTTGTATGTCAACATAGATGTTGTTACCTAGAAGAAAATGAAATCACTCCAAATAATAAGTCAAGTCCATCACTAGATGAGATGAGAAAAATAAAGACAGTTGAAAAAAATATTTGCTTGTAAAACACTATACCTATCTGTTAATCTTTTCTGAGATGTTCAGTATCAAAGAATATGGGAGACATTTTTGGCTCATATTTGATAAAAACAGGAGAGAAATTTCTCCTTAAAATTCCAAGTCTTGCGGCAAAACAGAACAGTTACAAGTAGACATATTACAGCAATACTTTTAAATTTCCATTCAATGCATAATCAAGCAGGTCTTTAGTAAGAGCTTTGCAATAGGCACTCAAATAGTTATGTAATATATTCTCTGTTAAGTGTTTGGTAAAAAGGAATTGTGTTTCCTTTGTGACACACAATTGTGTTTGTGGCTGCAGCAAGAGGCTGGGAGAGCTAGGCAGTAAAATATGTCAGAAAGAGAAGTCCTATCCTGTACTAGTCCTATGATGTTATACTGACAGTTGCAGAGAGATGCGTTTACCACCTTGGACTCAAATCATACAATCCAAAATCTGATCAGGGTTCATTCTTTTCTTTTGAAATTTTGGAGGTAGTGTTCAACAGAACTATTGGACAGGAAGAGCAGCCTAGTTGAGCATCCTAACTACCAGTAAGATCCATACTCGTCCTAACTTTTTCTTATTCAGTCAGTCATTTATTGTTTCTCCATTTGGGCTTGGATTTAATTGGAATGATGTAGCTTGCATCTCACCTACCCAGTTAGCTAGTTGGTGTAGGTTTTTTAGGTTTCTTTTGGACAATTAAGTCATTGATTTTTTTTTTGGTGTCCATCTTTAGAAATGAATAAGTAACTGTTACTCTATAGTGTGGTCTGTGAGCAAACAAGGTTAAATGTAGCATTCCCAATTGAATATATAGTTTTATGCTATGTAAAAATTGGGATGGAAGAAGAGGAATTTGTTTAGCATCCAACTGATAGGAGGAAGTTCTGAAGATATTTTATAATGAAGGACTTAGAAACAATTCTCATTTGATGGGAATTCCCTCAATGATGGTTACATTTTTGTCATACCAGTTGATGACACTATTCATTTTATATGTGCTCCATTATAAAGAGCTTTATTTTTTAAATCAAAATATTAAGAGGCATTAGCAATGTACTTTCATAATCACTGTAGGCCAATTTAAATTTGGGCTGTTCCCAGAGTGGCTTTGCTTTTGTCAGCATTTATGCAGTCAACCAGTTGTCAGGGAGCTAGCTGGTCCTGCTGGTACCAGGTCTAGCTATGCCAGCACTGGGATGCAGTGAGAACATATGGTCAGGGGCTGGTGGAAGGGTGTGTACCACCTTTGAGTAGCAGCTCACATGTGGCTTAAAGTGACCCTTTAACAAGCCCCCACTAAAAGTCTRTGGATATGACATCTGCATAAGCTATTAAACATCTATAATTTCCTCAAAGAATGGAGGTACATTTGTTAACAAGATCAGTTTTCCCCAAAATTATGATGAGTGGCATCAGTTACATTCATCACATACCAACTTTTCTGTTATCTTGCTGGTGATTTATCTGTCTAATGAGACCTGCAGCATGTTTCCTATATTTGGAGACTTTGGAATAATATTACATCTCTGTCAGTCTKTGGGATTTTCCTCAATCTTTCAGGAGTTACTAAAAATGGATGTCAGGAGGCCAGTGGGAATTCAACTGGCTTTTTAAAATAATGATGGATTATATAATCCCTTGATTAACAGGTTCCAGTCAGTGATCAATGTATTGCCATTAATCCCCTCAATACATAGGGTTTCAAAATATTTACCTTTTTAATGGGTACRATTATTAAGTGTGTGGAAATCTTATCTGTAATTTTAAGAAATTTTAAGTTTTGCTACTGGCTGTAGTATGTGTGCCGAGTCTCCATAACAACACATAATCCACTCCCTTCCTTCTCCCTACATTGCAGATTGAACAAGTTACTCTTAAGTAGAGTTCTGTATTTCTGATTCAGTAGCCTGAGGCAAGCCCTTAATATTGCCTTCTCCTAGGTCCTGTCAGCAGAATGCAAGCATTCGGGATTTGTAGTTCTTACTTTTATCAGTAACTTTAAACAATTAATCACTTCTTTAGTAGAGAGTAGTTACACACCATCAACTTCATCCTTCTTAAACACCTTATAAGCAGAGATTTTAATATCCAAATGATACAGACTATTCATTTTGCTTCATTTGTGCTATTGATAGTCTCTTTTCAGTGAGAATTTCTGGATCTTCTTACACCTTAGTCCAGCACCTATGATCAGCATATAAACAATTATATATTCTCATAATGTCTTTGCTGCATTGGTTTCATTTGTTTGTTGTCTGCTGAGTTTGATTTAATACAACGATTGCTTCCTTTGCACTTCAAATTTAATATCCTTCCAGCTATTTTGTTTGGTTTCTTTGGGTTGGAAACCATCCTGTCTTCACAGCCATCCTATGCTTTGCAAGCCAAGACAGCATGTGGTATCGGAGCTGTCCTTTATACCAGTTCACTTCCAGTGATCTAGGCTTTAAAATCCAGGGCTTTTAAAGGAGAAATATAAAAAGACAGGAATTAGAGTTGTTAGTGAATAATAGGTTTACTTGTATATATATATGYCAGATATTCTCAGCTGGAGATAGAAAGTCAGAAAAATCTGTTTGAACTTGCTATACTTAAATTCTTGGCACTGTGGCAGTTGTGATTTGTTTCTTGTCTGTACTTGTTCTGAAGTTAGACCGGAAAAATTTACTTATTAAACAATGACCTGAGTGAGCCAAATAAAAGCTGTATTCAGATATGGATTAATGTATGTGGTTGTTGTGTTTAAATCTCAGGTTAGTGTACTTAAGAATCTTAAAATAAGCAAGAGCTACTGGAATTCCGCTGCATTCTAGCGGTATCATTACTTGTCGTAAAGCAGCTAGAGTTAGGTAGAGTTAGGTACAGAAATAGACAAAGTAGYTTCGTATGTGGCAAAAGTATCATGAGGCCCATGAAGCCTAGTTGGCCTCTGTTAGGCCTGRAAAGTCTGAAAGAAGGGTGTGTGTTTGAGTGGGTGGGGGGAAGTAGCTTCCATTTGTGGTGCTGCCAGTAGTAGCAAATGCTGTCCCAACCTCCTCTAGCCCTCTGGATGGAGCAGCAGCTATTCAGGTTTTTGCAGTTTGGCTCTTCATCCAGCTCAGTTGCTCACTCTTTTGTTCATTTCCCTCACTTCCTGCTAGCTACCAATTAAGGGGAATGAGAAACCTAGTTTGGACTCTCTGAAGAGGATCAGCAGAGCCAAGACTTTTGGTATGAGTGTTTTTGGCTAACTCTGCTGAAAGTATTTATTACTTACGTTCATCCGAGTTCCTATCAAGTAAGACAGACTTATACAGAAAAATCTTACTGGTAAGTAGTTTTGATAGTGAATATGTTCCATTTAGCATGATTCTTCATTTTCCTCTAGAATTTCCCAAAAGTCTAACCTAAAACTGTTTCTGCTGAAGCTGGTGACTTTTTAGTTACTCAAATCCCCAGTGTTCAATTGCCTTTCCGGTCTGCTAGGAAGAAGAGTGTTCTGAGCTGTGTAGCCTACTTTCATTGTTCCCTGCAGTACTTTTGGACTCTGCCACTTATTCTCCAAGTCCCTACTGTCTTGCTGTGTACAACAGAACCATAAATATTTACAATAATCTAATTGGCCTTTATAGGCAATTGTGGATAGCAATTGCCAGCAGCTATCGTAGCATGACAGAGAGGGATAAAGTGTTCGACTGTGCTGTACCATTATAGTCAGTAGGTATGTTTACAGTGAATATTTTTTCTAAATTAAGTAGCTTCCATGATCTCAGAAATCAGATGTGTTTTTGTTCTCTTTCATGCAGGACATGATAGGTAGAAGAGAATCCTGTGCTTCAGGGCAGATACCTATGGCGTACCTAAGCTGCCTTGCTTACATGCTGGAGGAATGGACTGGTGTGGAGTACCTGGAGAAATATTTTCTTCATGTGGTCATCTTCTCACTGATGATGAGTGCAATACTAATTTTTTTTATAGTCCCTTTAACAATCCTCTTTTTCATTTACCTTACTAATGTTTTGCTTTTAATATATCAGAGGAACAGTGAGGTAAAAGCAGATCCCTTGAGTGATGTTTGGGATAATGCAAGAAAAACTGTGGCAAGCTTCTGGGATACGTATGCAAGAATATGGCATGGCAAGTATGGCATGATGGTTTGAAGGTTTGACTTACAGTAGATAGTAAATATACCCAAGTTTTAATTTTAGATTTCTTCCARATAGGTACAAGAAATGATATATATTGTACTTCATGTGGTGTTGAATGCAAAAGTTGCTGCCCCAAAGACTGATTACAATTTAGAATAGACAGAATGAAAGGGAGAAATGAGATTATATAGTGTAAATTTCTGTAAGTGAATAATAAGATGCACTTCTCTGTTTATGTTATCACAGTGGACTGCAGTGTTCATGTTAGTTCTAGTAACTTAACTGCAAGGGAGACTTATAATTTCTTTAAAGTTTAGAAGCTGTTCATAACCCACTTAAATGAACAATCAAAACAACTAACTGGAAATGTAATTAGTGTATTTTTAGTTGGAGAAAACTACTTTGTGTTATGACCATTTAAAGTAACTTTAAGGGCTATATGGAAAAGAAATAATTAGACACCACATTTAAATTTATACTGTGGCAGAATTTAAAAGTAATCTGATTATTCAGTGTCATTATACTCAACCTTCAGGCACTTCAACACACCCTGCTGCCTAGGAAAATCAGCCGCAAGCTATGTACCTGTTCTTCCCACAGATGTTGTTTAAGTCTATAAGCAGGACTTAATTTTGCTGCCCTAACGCTGAAGAATAAAATGTTATTCTTTGTGTTGCTACCCTTCCTCCACAGCTTTTTCCCTTAATTTTTGAACCTCCTGCAATATAAAATCTTCTGCAGCTCTTCCTTGGACTCTGCCGTCTCCCTGGATGGCTTATGATAGGAACTGTAGAAGGGATGGAGATGAAGGCAGGCAAGGTGGAACTGAGTGCTTGGTTGTTACAAGCCTTTGTATATATTAGGCTTCTGTGCCTATGCCTACAGCTCAGATCAAATGTAGGAAGAGCCAGGAAAGGGATTTATAGAAGTCTATGCCTGTCAGGAAATTCCTTCCCTTGTGAAATGAAATGTATATAACTGTCATGTGGTGAGAATCTGCCTTTGGCATTGTAATGGATTCTGCTTTAGGCTTAAACATATAAACTAGGGGAACGTTTTCTTCAGTCAAATCTAAATGGCAGGGTCTCCAACTCAACTGCTCCTAACCTGAACACTTACCTGGAAGGCCACCTGTTCCCAGACTTTAATTCTGTCTGACRCAGGATGGAGATTAATACTTCCTATTTCAGGAGGGCATCCAGACAGGTTGTTTGTGTCTCATTCTCCTGATGAAGCTGCTTCATACTAGTGCTTTTTTTTTTAATTATACTTTGGACTAGGACAAGTTACAATCGGCAATAATTAACTTAGTCTACTCACTTGGGGAAARTGTCAGGTTCAAGTCTGATCTAGTGATTTAACTGATACACAGATCAGCCTATTGGATAGATATTCTGTGGTGTTTGAGGGGCCTTTTCTTTGCTGTTGACCAAAAGGTATCTGTAGAACTTAATTCTTTTAAAAGCTACTCTTCAGGCTCTTACAGGTCCCTCTGAAGGACATTCAGTAAAGAACAGTAAACAGCTTGCTTTACATCCCATACAGGTTATGAGCTTCATGGTGTAGAAAACCTACCAGAAGGACCAGGCATTCTTGTATATTACCATGGAGCCATTCCTATAGACTACCTCTACTTTTTATCTAGGCTGTTTCTTTGGAAAAAAAGACTTTGTCTGTCAGTAGCTGACCATTTTGTCTTTCGTTTACCAGGTAAGAACATGTTTTCCTGTATTTAAACATTCTGAATTCATTCTGCCTATTGCTGGCTTTGGTGAAGTTATCAACTATTACAATCTGAAGAGAGCTTTTAAGCAAAAAGATAAGGAACAGACTGGTAAATGGAGAAGCGCAAACAGGGTAGMATATCATTTCTTTTAAGTGAAAGCTTATAAAAACACTAGTAGCACCTCCAAAAACAACAAACAGACATWATTTAATTCCTTTGGGATGAAATTTCATGACTAAACAGAAAGGGTAGGATAGAACTATATTACTGACCTCATGCTGGCTGGTCAGCAGTGGATTGTCAGGGCAGAAAAGCCTGGTAAATGTAGAGAGATTAATTACTCAGCTGCTCTCTAGTCTGGGTAGCTACTGCAGTGGGGTATGACATCAAATCTAAATATTTGAACATAGCCAATTAGTATTCTTTGAACAAAATGAGTGTTCTTTGAACAAATATCCACTAGAAGAGAAGCAGTTACAGATTTAGCCCTGAGCAGGGCACAAAACTTGTTTCAAGATTTTACTATTGAAGAGCAGCTCTGTAATACTGACCACCACAACACCCTCAGATTCAACATGTTATAAGAGAAATAAATAAATAATTGCAAGAAAATCAAGAGATGCTGSTTTGCAACAGGAACCCAAAAGGAAAATAAAACTTAGCAGAATTTTGAACTGGAGACTTCTTTTTTTTAAGGAATAAATGAGAGGTACTGTTTCAAATTGAAGAGTCAATAGAAGAGCTTTTAATTATAAATATATAGTAACATTAGCAGAATCAGACTATACTCTAAAATTCTAAAATAATTAAATTGTAGAACTTGTATGCTACTGATGTGTACACAACCTATTGCTTGAATTGTGTTTTTTCTAAAGGAATGGAAGGTGGGAAATAGGGTGTCAACTTACAAAAGGATACTAAAGGCATCTAGTAAAAAGGACTACAAATTATGGAAATCAGGCTTCTCTATTATTTAAATTAGTAAAAAACATGGCTAAAAGTAATAGTAAAAAGAGTTGTCCTCCTTTCTACCATACTTACCTACTTTTTGCAGAGGAAAGTTAAAATTCATAAGTAGGTTCTTTGAAAAAAATGCTCTTGAGCGTAGGCTGTACTTAAGTTTCCAAAAGACTTTTGACCAAGTCCTTCACATAAATCTTTTGAAATAATTATGCTGTCATGGGAGAAGTCTTATTAATTCATTACTGGYTAAAGGGTGGGAAAAAAGGGGTAGAAATAAATAGTTTATTTTCCAAAAGAAGCAGGATTCACAAGGTGTACCTATGGAGATCTCTTCTGGCACCTATGTTATTGAACATAATCAAAACCTAGATCAATAGTGAGGTGATTAGGCCTTATGTTGCCATTTTTTTAAGGTAATAAAAGCTCACACAGACAGTATAGTTATTTAACAATACTGACTCACTGTCTGATAAAATGGCAAATGAAACTTTTAAATATGACGCAATGCACAAAGGAGGGAAAACAAGTCTAACTACATATATAATAAATACACAAGTAGACTTTAAATTCTCTAGAGAATTTTAGGAATATGTCAGCTAAAGTCCTAGCAATTGCCAAAAGGCAAATAGAAGTTTAGAAATATCAGGAAGAGAAGAAACAGAAAATACTATTATGCTGCTCAAAATTCACATTTTGAGTACTGCATGAAGTTCTGATTTCCTTATCTCAAAAAAGCTGCAAAGTAGAAAAGATACCAGAGATATATAAAAGGCAACAAGGATGATCAAAGGCATGGAATGACTTCCCTTGAGGAGACTATATAGGACAGAAGTTTTGCACGATTGAAGGGTATAAAATTCTGGGTAAATGGAAAAGATGAATAAGAAGTGATCACTCTCCTTTGTAGTAATTTCACGTGATGCAYTGTAATTCTTAACAGGCAAAAATTTTAAAGCCAAGCACAGGAAGAACTTTTTCACTTAATAAAGCTATGACATTCATAGCTACAGGATAAAAAATATAGRTGAGTTCACAAAGGGATTAGACAAAGTCAAAATGTATCTTTGATAGAAAAATCTATCAAATAAGACACACTGATTAAGTAACATGCAATTACAAGATCAGTCTCTAACATTATCTTCCAGAGTTTCTGTTGCTGACTCTTGTCAAAAATGCAGCGCTAGACACCAGTTTTGACTGTACATAGTTGTTTACGTTTATTAATATAAATAGCTACTTTTCAAACAATGCTGTTGGGTACAGTGAATTTGAAGATTAGGGAAAACCTTGTCTCCTGAAGCTCTCTATGAGAGTTTAGAATTTCTAGGTTTAAAGTGTGAACATAATATAACAAAGTGCTGTTCTCCATGCTTTTAAATCTATCTTTTGTAGAAATCACAGTTACTGAAATAAGTGAAGGAGATTCATCCAACTCTTCAGCCAATACTGAAAATGCCCTGTTAAACTTTGCCATTCATGCATCTTAAGAGTCATAGAACTGCTAAGTTTGACAGTCTCTAGTAGTTTGCAATTTAACTGCATAAAACTAAGCATGAAATATTAAACATTACATTTTAAAAGAACACTAAAAATCCATGCTTTACAGGTACTTATTTTTTGTATTAATATTTATTGTACTTAAAATTTATATTTTTTTGTATTTAAAATATTTAAAAGAAAGGAGGGATGGTAGAGGTTAATTTTCAGATTTTCAGCTTTGAGTCACTAGTTTTCATTGCATGGCTGGTGTTTTGAAAATTATGGCAAATAGCATACACAGACATTAGCTTATGGAGATGCTCTTACTAAGCTGGTTCATCTTGATAATATTTGGGCAAAAATGTTGTCCCACATTTGCCACTTTGCCATTATTTACTCTGTGTATGTTTTATTGGCTTCATACAAATTTGCCTTATTTCAAATATACAGCCATTAGATTTTCGTTAAGCTGTAATCTTGTTACATGGAAGCAATATTTATGATTTAATGTTACAATAATATGTATTTGCTAATTGTTTATTACAGGACTTAAATTATTATTGGAAGTGACTGGTATTATGCCAGGTACAAGGGAGGAGTGTCTCAGTGCACTGAAGAATGGACACTTGGTATCTATCTCACCTGGTGGGGTTAGAGAAGCACTATTCAGTGATGAAAGTTACCAGCTCATGTGGGGAAATCGGAAAGGTTTTGCTCAAGTGGCTATAGATGCAAAAGTGGTGAGTAGTATATGTTACCATCCCAGTTTATGCTTTTTGCATCTATGTTTCATTATAAAATGCAGTTTAGGAGGTTTATTAGGAAATCTTTCAGACAGAAGAAAAACGTTTGAGAGTAAAGATTTCTTTTCCTCTTCCCTTGTCTTTCCTCTTTCCCTATCTTCCTCAAGAATAGCAATATACAGGCAGAAGAGGTTTTATCATCATAGAATGGTAAGGTTGGAAGGGACCTCTGAAGATCATCTAGTCCAGCCCTCAGCATAGCCCATACAGGGACTGAACCCGCGACCTTGGCATTAGCAGCACCACGCTCTAACCAGCTGAGCTAAATTATGGAAGTGTACAGCTTTTTTTTGACTATTGCAAAACATCCCCCTCTAAAGTTCCATCTTGGATGAATCTCTGCCTGGTTCCTCCTGTGTTGAAATGAAACAATATTACTCTCATGCAGGCATCTAATTTCTTATCTTGACCACAGTTCACGAATTTACGCCTTAGTCCTTCTTCTCAATATTGCTGTAACATTTGATTCTTTTTTTCTCATCCTACTAGACTACTAAACTACATTTCTCTTATTTTTTTTTTCTTCTACACATCTAGGCATTTCCTTATGGATTTTTAAGGCTTTATTCTTATTTTTCTTTCTTCCTCCTCTGTTCTATGAGAGTGTCCTGTCTACCATGCTCTATGTGACCCTGCTTGAGCAGGGAGGTTAGACTAGATGATCTCTAGAGGTCCCTTCCAACCTCAACCATTCTGTGATTCTGAGAGTCCAGGAATTTGTTCTAACCCTGGCTTTTCTTCACATTTATGAAAGATTTCATCAACTAGCACAACGTGTGTCTGAATCAGTGTTTCAGTTTGGATCAGGAGTGTACTTTTGGAACAGTTTTTCCCATTTCCCCACTTACAGTGATTTCATGAACATGCGTGGTATGGTTTCAGTGTACATGAACAGTAGTCCTTTTGGTGAAGACTACAGCAGATGTGCTGCAGATGTACAGCCTTATTAAGCTGGAAGTGGGCTTTCAGTTGATGGTACTAGACTACAGTTTGTTCTAAGTAAAAAAAGAAACACTAAAATGTATACGGTGCTGATGTCAGACCCTCAGCTTTGGCTGTTTTCCACTGCATAAATACTTCTACTAGTTTTCACTTTTTGCTAATGAACACATGGCCACAATTTCAGTTATATTTTTCCGTGTGGATGATGATCTACAAACACAAACATTCACCGCTGTCTCTGACTTCCTCCATGTAGTTCCACACATGAGATTGTTTCTCTGAGACAGTCTCTGAGAAATAATTTTATTTTGGAAGGCATAAAGCTGAAACAGTAACTCCATAACTACCTGTCTTTTCTTGTAACTGCCACTTCCCATTTTCATCATCATAACTAGGGCCCAGTTTTCTGTCTTGGATTAGGCTTAGCACATCTAGCAATCTTTGTGTGGGACATTAGTAACATACATCCAGGTTCTGTCTGTTCTGCCATGAGCATTATGCTACTGCTTTCTCAAGAATTGCAAAATCATGTTTTTTCTTTTTATTCTCATGAATATCTCATCTACTGCAGTGTTCTTCTTTGGTCTTCCAAATTAATATAATCATTTTCAGGCTATGTAAGAGTATCTGTACTGGGAGTTGAGTTCTTTACATGAAACTTGAACTTTTCACTACTCCTTTCAGTTTTTTGCATAGCTATTTCTTTTTCTTATCTCCTCTAAAATGCTGCTTGTTAAACTTCCCTTTGATCCCTTTCTCAGAAGCTTCTACTAAATAGTACCTAGGGTTGCAAAATATGTGTTTCAGGTTGATATTTTTTCATAACTGTCTGCCTTTGAAAACTTGTAAGGGAATAACTAAACAGAGAATAAATTTAGGGGATTATCAAGTGGATAAAGTATTTTTAGGCAGGGAGTCCTATTCTCAGCTCTTTGTCTATCTTGCTGTGTGGCCTTGTAAAAGTTCGGAGTTTTGTACTTCTGTTCTCCTTCCCTTCCTTTTTTTCAAAAGTGAGGGCTGTTAGTCACAATACTTAATATACTGTGAGGGCTTGTATACCACCACTACTAGGAAAATACAAGAATCTGAATAGAATAAACCTAGTCAAATTAGGATGTGTATTTTGAATTCCCTTACAATCTTTCCTTTTATGACTTTATATAAAATAATATACTTGAATTCTTTTTATGTAAGTTGAGCGATTATTAATAATTTCATTTTCCTGTTTGTCTTTCAAGCTACCTTATGGTGATTTATATTACCCTGTCTGGTAAAACAGACCCTATGTTGGACTGTCTATTACCTGGAGGACACAGAGAGGATTATCTCCCGTCACACTTGAGGGATACATTTACAGTGTGTCTTGCTCTTATTACTCCTCTTTGTCTGAATACACTCATTCATGTTTGCTTATGATCAGGAATTCTGACTGGATTTTACTATGGTGGGCATCACTGTAATTGGCTTGCAGCCTCCACTGAGTTTTGGGCACTTTTGGTATTTCTCTGTAATTTGTGATCAGAAATACATTAGATTGAAAAAGACACTTAAAAAAAAAAAGAAGTACTGTTTAACTGTAGGAACCAAACTTCACCAGTAGAGAGAACAGTATTAACCATATGTACTGCTTCTTACATAAAGTTAGTCTCATAGTAGCAACTGGATTCCATCTGTTGACAAGTTTGAGTTCGATCTCTCCTGTTCGTTTTTGCTGCATCCTTTTCAATACTGCCCAAACCAGTCTCATAGGGTGACTGAAGTCTGGGAATAGAATCTTCTAAGCTTAAGAGCTTTTTTAAAAATAAACAGAGCTCAATTTGTAATGTACCAATTAATACATGTTTTGCTAATACTTGCTCAGATTTGGAATAAAAGCAAGAGAAGACTAGCAGAGCCTTGTCCAACATACAGTGTAGCAACCATCCTATGAACCAAACGCACTTTACAGCATTCTTTCTTTTTGATTACAATAATGAAATGAGTTTGTTCTTGTTCTGTAGCTGCCTAAGGACTGCCCTCCAGAAGGAGTATAGTCCAAGTCAATAAAGACACATAATTGCCCTTATTTGTCCAAAAGACTTGCATAAGTTTTTTTCCAATGGGATTATTATCTAAGTAAGGTCTTATTTTGAGAAACAGATAAGATGAACCAAAACTGAATGCCTTCTTGCTTTCTGCTGTGGAAAGACTTGATGAACTAAATACCTCCCTATTCAGAACACATGATTTTAGATTTAGGCAGACAAATTGCAAAGCTGCACTTTATGGCTCAGTGAGACATACTACAAAAAATACATAGCATCCAAGTTATTTTTCTTAGAATCCCTGTTAATTCTTATAAGATGCATTCCAAGTGAAAGGTATAAACCAATAATACAGTGTTAGTGAACTTCCTTGCAAACAGTGCCTTTAAAATAGCAATGTTTGTGAGAGTTGAGAGATGTAATATGACTTCTATTCTTGAGCTTATATGATAAGAAACTTGACTTTCTGACTTTACTCAACAGGATGTTAAAGTAGTTCATTTTCCTTCCAATCTTTTACTATGATATCAGTAACATAGATTATTTAAGATAAGCTATAACTACACTTCCAGGCACAGGAAAAGAAGAGAAGCTTAATCAAGATATTAGTCTGTGTCCAAAAAGTCAGCAAGAGAGTCTAAAAATAACTTTGAAGGGGGGGGGAGGAGTTASTGAATAACCACTAGCCCTTCTCCATCTGTCTGTCCAAGATACCTTGCTGAAAACAGCTGTTCGATTGAAGTTCTGTAGTTTCTATCATCATGATCATGGTAGTAATGATATTTTCAGAAAAAAGAAAGACCCCATTTTTGTTTTCCTGTGAGAGATTTATGTGGTTACCCCTTAAAACACCTGAGATGAAAAATGTGATTCCGATTGCACTTGCATTGTTGGAACTACCCTTGAGGGTTAAACCCTCGAGGATTTAACCATCTGTCTGCCTACAAATAAATAGTTGTTTGGTTTGTGTACTGTGCTATACTGCATCCCAGGATAGTGATACCAGTTTAGCTGCAGCAGAAACAGCAGGTCATTTGCAACGGCTCATACATACTCCATTTTTCATGTAGATTTCTATGCTATAACTGCTATAGTGCTCATACTGTAAGAAATTGCGGGAAAAAGTAAGGAGCGGTTCTGAGAGCAGAAACTGGAACCTGCTACTTGCCCCTACCAGCTGAGTTTCTTAACAAGACAGCACATCTGATGCACGTACATGCTTATTTGATCTCTTCCCTTCTCTCCCATCCCAGAACTACCTTTTGCACTATGCTGCAGCAGGCAAGATGTAACTTAAGAGCATGGGAACTGTAGATTTGAATATTTGAGGGTGAGGAGAGAGTGAGAGGTATGATACCATGTATTTTGTATCATGGGCAAAATGCTCTTTGTTCCAATATAGATAAAGATGCAGTGTTGTGTGTGTTGAAAAAGAAGAATTCTGCTTTGTTTTTCTTTTTTTGCAGTAAAAGGTGAGGGGATGAAGGAACAGTTGAAGGTGCTTATCTTCCATGTGTGATATAGGTGGACAAGGATGTGTCTGGGTGTCTGACTCACAAATAGAAATGCAAGCAAATTATAGAAGAAAATGAGGCTTAAGCACAGCTCTAGGTTCCGCGTCCCGCATTTGATCCTAGAAGGCCAAAAGAGGGCAGGTAGCAGTTAACTATATGAGAGCAGTACTGATTTTCCTATGTCTTGGAATGTTATGGCACAATATATGTATATATATATATTTTTAATAAGATATTACAAATGAGGAAAAAAAGTTAAAAGCAGTGCAAACCAGCACAATGCTATCTTAAGAAATGCCTTCTCTTGGGAGGTTGCCTTTTAAGCTTTAGTTACCTTTAAAAATTGCCAGACACTAGCTTTCTAAAGACAGTCTAATAGAAGATAGTATTTGTAATGCTTAAGTTCCTTTATTGAAGGTTGAATAATTTCCCAGTATTTCAGTGATTATGTCCTTGGGTTCTCCCCATAGAACACATTTATCAAGTTATGTGTCTTTTCTTCAAAATTAACCTTTACATTTAAAAAAGAAATAATTTTTGATGTTTTGGTTAGCCCTGCTCAATGTTTTCCCCMAAATAAAAACACATGCATATTTCATATATGTATGAATGAATGACAAGCAGACTTAATGGTGGAAACACAGCATTAGTATTTGTTCTCTGTTCTAAATAGTATATATTATCACCAGAAATATCATTATGTGAGATGTACAAACTCTGCAGGCTTATATAGATCACCTGTATCAGTGTGAAAATCTACATTTGACAGCTCCGTGTCAAATTTGATGATTCTTAATAAATATGCAAAATTGGAATTGTGCAGTTAGAATTTTTTTTTGCGCAGAGGACATTGAATTACTGTTTTTCACCATGGCAGAAATAATGTTTCATTGTCATTCAGCATATTTTACTTGATTCTTTTTGTACATTTGGGAAATGAATTAGAAGTTTTTCTGGAAACATACCAGTTTCATTGATGCAGTCTTTAGGTAAGAGTTCTGAAGTCCAGAATGGGCTTTCAAAATGGGAAGATTGAAAACACAGAACAACTTGCTGATAAAGGAATTTATTCCCAGTATGAAAAAGCTTATTGATTCCTTGTTTTGATTAGGCAGAACAGACTTGAGCCTTTGTAGAGGCGTCTAAGCGATCAGCAAAATACTGGCAGATGGCAAATGGCACACTGTCTTCCCTTCCAGTCATGCCTAAGAAAAATGTTTAGTGGGTGCATTTGTCTCAAATTGAAGTGTAAATGTTAATAAACTATTAGAATTTTGGAACTCCTAATGCAGCATTATAAGATAAGTTCAAAATATAATAAACTCCCATTGCAGTGCAACATACTAAGCCCTAAGCATTTCAGTGATAAGAAAATTCCATGTTTGCTATCTAGCCAACCAATAATTATCCTCTACACGCAAGGAATTTTCTCATCTGTATTATCAGGCACTAAAACATAAATTCAAACATGGTATAAGATTTTCACCTTTTTGCTTTTCTTGATCCCATAGCCCATCATTCCAATGTATACTCAAAATGTCCGGGAAGGATATAGGATGTTTAAAGAAAGAAGTAAGAATTTTAAAATATATTTTAAGCATTTAAAATGTTTTCTTCACTTTTCTCTCAAAGATTTTTCTTTTCAGACTTTTGCTTACTCTGGATTCTTTAACGTGCCTACTGTGGGTCAGAGGTATCTCAAATATTGCGCTATCTAGCAAGGGTGTAACTAGTGTGTATTCTGTGATATGGTTCTTTAATGTAGTCTCATTTCTATAATCTGTTAATTCTGTCATTCCTTGTTTTGGTGGACAGTTATCAAAATCTTGCAATTTCTTCTTGACTGTCAAATGAAAAAAGCATTTTAAAGGATTCTTTCCAAATCTATCAGTTTCAAATTTGGATTGTGTTTATTGTCACTATGATCTTACTTTTCCCCCTTAAACTATTACAGGATTTTTAAGACACTTATATGAAAGTACTAGACTGCCAATTACTCCACCATACGGAGGAATTCCAGTTAAATTACGCACATATATTGGGGAGCCAATTCCTTATGATCCAAATATAACTACTGAGGAATTAGTTGAAAAGGTAAGTTAGCTTTCCCTGCAATATTGAACTGCATACTTTGTCTTCTACTATATATGCACTTGAAACTATTTTTTTTTTTTGGTACGGTTGATTAAAGACAAGTACAGTTTTACTAGCTTGTTAATATAATGGACAGTGTTAATATAATGGATCATGKTTGATTGTACAATGTGCAGATAGTTACCAGTACATACTGACCCAGTAACAGTTATTTGGGATGCTGTTATCTTTCCAGAATGTGTGATTATTATATTCTTGGAACACTAACTTTGTTTCTTCCATTTTGATAACTTTGATACCTGAAATGATATAAACTATGTTTAAGTTCAGTTTGAAGTACGTAGAAAAATAAACTTCGTATATAACAAATACCTTACAAGAATCTTCCCTAAAGAACATAGGGCACTAGAAACATAGATAAGTTCCGTAAGAGCTTCAGTCCCATTGCCAAAAGGAAGACTTAAATCATTCACATCTCAAATGCAAAAATATTTTCAGTACCTATAGCTTGATGAAATCAGTCAGGGTTAGGTGCCTAAAAGCTTTTGTAGATGTACAGTTTAGATATTTTTCAAATTACTGTTCTATACAGAAAATTCACTTTTAAAATTTTTCATAGAAGATGAAAGATGGCTTTATTCAGAAAATTCTTCTACGGTCCAGGTAGACCAAAACATGGGTTAGGAATCACTGATCTAATCAAGTGAAAAATCACCTTGCTGTGCCAGAAAAGATGCAAGAAGCTTTTTTTCTGTTTGTTGGTTTCAAAGGATCTGCTGCAGGTTGTTCTGGGCTTCATGACAGTGAAGCCAGAAAGACAGGTTTTCTCAGTTACAAGAGAACTGTCCCAGCAAGCTGTGGAGTTTCTGCCTACCAGGTTTAGGAGGCTGCATGCAAGATTAACTCTAAAATGATCCTTATGCTTACCCATAGTTTTGGATTTTGTGGGAACAGTATTTTGTATACTTGCTAAACTGAAATTTAAAATGCTCWCTGAATTGATTTGCTTTATTAAGTCAGGAGTTTGGCCATCTACTTCAGTGAAAGTAGGTGTGGCTGTGTCTAATATTAGTTAAAAAACTGTCAGGAAAAGCTTAGCTACTCTTTACTTATATTCCCAGTGATATTTTACTACTACTTTGGAACAGATCGCTGTAGTACTTAGCTATCTTTATTTCAAATTTAAATATATTAGGAAAACAACAAAAGAGATGGAGATTCTGGAGACACAGAATATTTTATTCATTTTTGTCACAGACTTGTATTTGACTTACATGCGGACTAAAAAGTAACAGACTGTAGTTATGAGTTCTCTTATTATGTATATGCTGAGTGTGATAAAATTATAGAAGAATTCATGTTGGCAGGGACATCTGGAGGTCCCTGGTCCAACCTCTTGGTCACAGTAGGCTCAGACATGAGATAGGATCAGGTTTGTCAAGCTTTATCCAGTGCTCTTGAAAACCTGCAGGGTTGAAGATTGCACAGACTTAATGTGTGTATGTATTAAAAGCTAGTAAATTAGTAACCCCCAGGACTGGTAAGTGTTAATATGAGCCTTACCAAACTGCAATCAATGTTCTTTTTCCTTTTTTTAAAGGAAAATGTTGTTAGGATAGATAGCTAATATAAATGACACTTCTTTTAAGTAGCTCTTAAGTGTGCATTTCCCAATACCTCTGGAAACCCTGGCAAGAGAACAGTGATTATAGTGGTTATTTCTTGCATAAGCAAATATGTAAAGGCCAACTTTCTCTTCTCTTTTCAGACAAAGACTGCAGTCCAGGCTCTAATAGACAAACACCAAACAATCCCAGGCAGCATATGGAAGGCCTTATTGGACCGATTCGATAAACAGCAGAAAAGTGATTAGAGTGTTTGTGTTTTATTTAATTGTTTAAAAAATATATAGTGAAAAACAATGTCATACAGCAATGATGGCTAATAATTGTTTTTTTAACCAGTTTAGCTTACAAGTTTCTGCAGATTGAACAGAAGAAAACAATTCATGTCTTGTAGGTTCCCTTGTATATGACTCTGAGTATATTCTGAAGTCAAAAAGAGTGGGCCCTTAAACAAGAAAACTTACGTATAATAGCAATGCAAGTGCTAAACTCTCCAGAACAAAATCATGTAGCTGGTATTTGGACTGTACCCAAAAGAAATATTTACATGGAGCTGAGAGCCTCAATGTTGTTTAGTTCCGTGAGTTTGTTTTGAGCTGCTCACAGTCTATTTGCTGAGAAGAATCTCAAATTGGGTGTTACCCCACCAGAGTCCAATGTAGCAGGCACTCTCTGAGCACTCTACCAATCAGACTCCAGACAAGACAGTGTGAGAAGAGGAATTGTCTCACTTTGTATGTCTCTCTCCAGAAAAATGATCTAAGCAATAGTGAATAGCTAAAGAGAAATAATCTCACTAAACCAGATATTAGTCTTTTACAAACTCCTTGTCTTAATAGTTCAGTATCCTGGAAAGTAAATTCTGCATCCAAGACTTTGCTCTGACAGAAAAGACTCCTACGCAAGTATTTTATCCCCTTTGTATAGTGGAGCGAGGGATCCCACTCCCATTTTATGAGGTGACAGAACAATCCGACTAACTCTGGAGAAGGAGTCACAGTGATAGAAATATTTGATTCAGATTCTACCTACCATTTGAGGCAAGAATTAAAGTTTTATACTTTCAAAGAAAGAAAAAGGGCTTTAGTTAAATGTAGCACTGCACAAATACATGTTGAATACTTTGAAGTTTCAGCTGGTATATCCATGCACTGTTGCACTATACAATACTGATTTAGTAGAGGAGACTGCCTCTAGTCTGAGGATCCCTGCATCTTACTCTGTTTGCAGTACAGATGTGCTATAGTCACTCAGATATCCCAGGGAGCTGGCGGTGGGAGCTTACTTAAGTAATCTAAGCCTGAGGCTTGTAATCACTAGTATTTTGCCTAAAAATGCAGGACCTCCATCCTCATGTGGATAGAGGGTAAATGCCTGTTTGGAAAGGAGGACGTAGGCAGTGTTGCCTTACTAATACATTTTTCAGAGTACTGAAACTTGCTACAAAGCAGAATGTATTCTTTACAAGCTATATAATGTTACTGGTGGGAGTGGGAGACATATCTGTAATTAAACCAACCAAGACTGTTAACTTCAAAAACCAAGAAAGGTAATTATTGTGCCTCCTTTTTTTTTTTCCTTCCTGTACTTTAACACCTACACACTTTCCCCTCAACATCCTAAAAATCTGTGTAGCATCTACAACAATATATGCAATGTTAGCCCATTGTCACTGGAAAACTAAATCTATTCTTTGGATCAAAGTATTCTTCTCTCCTGTTCCGCTGCTACTCCTCCCTAAATATTTCTCACATATCTGAAGAAGGAGGCAAGATGGACAGGTGAGCTTATCTTGAAGCAAGTTAATCCCCTGGAACAAAAAGACAAGACTCCTGTCCTCAAACAACTCAAATCCATCCTAAGACCTTGGGATGTTTACTTGAGTACCTTAACTAGTTGTAGTTAAGGCAGTATACAGGCACAAAGATTTTTCTCCCAGCAGAGACTCCACAAGCATAGGAAATGATAGACTAAAGCGAATCGAGATGCTGGCTATTATGCCTGGACATGAATAGGAATTCAAACCATGCAGTCTTAGTGCATGCTAGCAATATGAGCTAAAATGCGAAGCCTGAGGTTAAGCTGAGTAAGGAAAGGAACTAAAAGAAAGGGCTGCAGATACTAAAATGGACACAGATAAAGRAGCAGCAGCAGCAAAGAGTAACCAGAATCTGAAAGTATTCCCTGTTACCACAAAAATCACATGGAAGGAAAATACCCTATTTTTCAAGCACATTAGCATCATCAATTAGCACACTTCAGTCACCTGTATTCTGAGAGTTGCACTACATTTTAAACTCTGCCTTYTGACACCTGACCTTAGGGACCAGGCTGCAACTCAGAATGGAGCATCAGCCTTGGACAAAAGCTATGTAAGGAGCAATCATTATCTTTCAAAGTGGAGATCTGAGCCTAGATCTCCCATCTCTCCAATGGTTAACAGTTTGTTAACAAAGCAAAAGCTTTTGCTGGGCTAAATCATGTTACAGCAGCATCCCTGTATTATCTGCAATTTGTCTGAAATGAGCTGGAGTGAAACTTAATTTCTATCAGTTCTGTCTCACAGTTGTTTTAAAGCATTTTCTGTGTTCTTAGGTAATGAACAAAACCATTATTTAGAAATTTTAGTGTTTTTGAATGAACTATAAGACAGTTTTTTTCCTAATATTTAAATCAGTTGTTTTTTTCAATAAATACATTATAACACTGCTCTTCTAAAAGAGTTTGTTTCCATACAAACAGAATTCTATTTCCCTATTAAATTGCTCTCTTACAACATGTATTGTCCTGTCTCTCTGTCATTAAAAAAAAAAAAGGAACTGTAGATGATCTGTGCTTGCATCAAAACCTAAAACAAAAAACCCCATTTATGGCCTTTTGGTATAGTTTGCTTAATAAATGATGCAAGGAAATCACATAACCTCATGTATGAAAAGTTATCCAGCAAAAACTACAGGATTCTACATTGAGGAAGAACATACTACTGATAACACTGAAAAATAAGTTAATTTGACAACACTGCAAAGTTATAAAATGCACAACTGAATAGCTACAGCTCAGAAGTCAAATAATATAAATGATAGCCAGTCAAAAAGCATAACAGACAAAAATATGAAAGAAATTGCAGGCARTTTGTCATGAACTGATCTTAACCTAAAGTTGATGGCACAGTTTTTAACAGTGTCATCATGAAAACTGTTAAACTTCAGCCTAACTCGTRTGGTAGATAAAGGAACTGTATGGTAGGTAAAGTTCCTGTGTCTAGAAACAAGCCTGGTGTAACTGAAATGCGTTCTTTTTTTATTAGATTTGTTTCTGTTTAACATAGAAGGTAGATCCAAGAATCATAACTAAGGCTGCAGGACAGTCAGAAATGTGCTAGCAATGCTTCAAACTTTATGTCCAAACTGCAAACCCTCCCCAATAAAATGCCTTAAAAAATCCCAAATATAACAACTTTGCAAAGTTTGAACTTCAAATTACTCCATGTTACATCTACTACATTTTCCTAAATTTTTCTTGTCCCTATCTAAGAAGATTTAAGTTTCAATATATGGAATTAATTAAAAAACAAGTATTTAAATACTGTGCGGGGGGGGGGGGAGCCCCAATACTAAAAGACCTCCAGATACCAGCCATTCAGTTTGTTTTAAAGAACAGGATCGGCATATCATACTGAGTTCCTGTTGCCCAAATCAATAAGCTGAATAAAAAAAAAATCTATAGTTTGAATTACCAAACTGGGGAATCAGGCTGGTATAAATTTATCAGTCCCTTCCACATATAGTCTACATCTCACCCATATCTGAACATCTTGACCATCTAAAATATGTCACTGAAAGAGAGATCTATGTATATTTGAAAGTGTATATGAAAGTACATTTGCACAAGCATATACATTTTACATAACTTTTTAAATGTAATAATGTACTTCATCAAAATGTTGAAAGGCATCTCCCAGTCTGACGACTAACTCAGCTGGATTACAGTTGACTTTGTATATCAGTCTGCCTCCACAAATTCTGTTTGGAATATGTTTGGGCCTGAGGGACAAAAAAAATCCATTGCTGCTTCATTTTTCTACTCTAACTGCTGACTATATGGTGTAATGCAAAACCAAAAGTATGTATTTCTGTTCTACAGCTTCTACAGTCGAATGGCACTTTATTAAAGACTGGCACAGTAGTAAATTGGGACACTACAATATGGTACAACTTATATAGGAATAATTTAAAGTGTCACACTATTGGAGGAACAGCCATATTTGTTAAAGTTTACACTGAATGTAAGTTAGAACTCTATAAACTTAGAGAGCTTATATAGATTAAAATATTTTTTGCTTACAAAGAATGTACAATACTGGTATTACCCAGCCAAGATGGTGTTAACGACTGCATCAAATTGTAGAAGCTGCCAGAGCAGAAAGAGTAATGACAGACTCAGTTATTCTTGGTAAGCCTGGTAAAAGTCACAACAGGCATTACACCAAGACTATATTTTTAAATATCATAAAGCAGTTTGCTTTTAGGATAGTTAGATAACCTGAACAGGAATAGCAGCTCTGGATTTATTGTAGAGAAAGGCCCAGATTCCCATTCACAATGTTACTACTGAACAGTAACAGTAACCAGCACACTGCACTCTGATTCAACACTCTTGTACTAGGTAGGAATGAAAACATTCACCATCATAACATCTGAGGGGCAGCAGGAGACAGTAAGAAGGAAATTAGAAGTAGGCAGGTGGCAGGGAGGCTGTTCAAAGACAAYATGGTGATAAAGACAGAATAAATGTATGTAACCCATTTAAAAATTGGGTTATATACCCGTGCACCTAACTGCTGTATAAGGCAAATTGATAGAAAGAAAAAGACACTTAACTGACATGGCTTTTGCAGAAGAAAGTCGTTTTTGCAGACTAAAATTGCATGAAGGTATCAACAGYTATCAAATACAAAATAATGATCTGGATTTCCAAAAAAAACTATTGAGAAGAATCTTCACCAAAGRCCCTTCGATAAACCAAGCTATTGTGGCATGAGGAAGAACATCATTGTATTGATCAATGCTTTGTTAAGAGAATGCTAAGGAAGAACAGGWATCAATGTAAATTTTTAACAATGGAGTGAGATTAGCTATATAATCCCCCAGAAATCTGCATGGGATTTTGCTATAAATAATCACGAGGAAGGGATAAAAGTGAGGTGACAGGTCTTTGTACTAGCGAAATGGTATTTCATAGAACAGAAGTAACATGAGCCACCGTGCAAATTGCAGAGGGACTGTGGGCTCCGCCTACAATAAGTCGTCAAATAATACAACGTCCTGTTAAAYATATCGCGTGTAAATGCAACATAACACAGGCGGGGTAAAGCAGTCCTAACTGGTAAACACCATGACGGGCCTTAAACCCGCCAGTGCTGAGGGAAAAGCTCGTGGAGCCGCTCTGCGGTTCCGCGGAAAGGTCACGCCGGTGCTCAGCAGCGGCCCGCTGGKCAACCGAGCGGCGGCGGCCGTACGGCCGGGGCAGCGCTGCGGGCCGCCCCGGGCCGCTCTGCGCCTCGAGCCACGCCGGAGCGGGCCGCAGGCCTCGGGGCCGCGCGGCTGCACGCAAAGGCGCCGGCAGCCTCCCCCCGCCAAGAGCCGTCACTTCGGGGCGCCTGAGCACAGACACGGCACCGCCGCGCCACCCTCCGCCAACCGCCCCCAACCGCCGCCGCGCACCCGCCAACCGCCGCCCCGCGCGCGCCCCCTGGCGGCCCCCGCTCCTCCCCGCCGGAAGCGCCGCCGCCGCGGTACGCGCCGCACAGCGCTCCGGGCGGCGCCGCAGCCCCGGCAGCGCCGAGTTCCCCCGTGCTCCGCCGCCGCTGCCGCCCTCTTCCTCGCCTCAACCCCCCGCCGCCTTCTCCTCCGCGGCTCCTCGCGCTCCCGCCTCGCCCGCGGGGGACCCGCCCTAGCCTGGCCGCCCCGGGGGCACCCGGCCTCCGCGGGGGCGGCGGGCGCAGAAGTAAAACCAGGCCCGAGGAGGGACGCGGGGCTGGAGCCGGAGCCGGAGCGGCGAGGGGAAGGTGAGCGGGCGGGGGGCGC
>NW_028186523.1:4120854-4161395 GCF_003343005.1 Rhea americana
AAAAAAAAAAAAAGAAAAACTAACCAAAACCCAAACCCTTGGTTCTCCTCCAGCCTCCCACAGAGGGGGTTACCGTGCTGCTGTCCGGGAAGCCGAGGGCAAGCTAGGTCTTGTTGGGAAACGAGAACAATAAACCCCACGAACTCTAGGGCCTTCTAATTAGGTGAGGTTGCAGGTCCTGTTGGCAGTTTTATTGGGCTCTCCTATGYGTTTCTGTTGGCGGGAGCGTGTTGTAACAGTTGTTTTTCAGTATCTTTCTAACTGGAGATGTTGGATATTTTTTTTCCTGTTCCACTCAAACATTTCATATAAAATCATGATCAAATCATGTGTACAGTTACCAGCAGTATACATTGCTCTCCATAATCGCTTCTTGTAGCATGTTCAGTAGTATCGCAAGTATCTTGGTGTCTGCAGACTACAGCTGAAAAGCTCTCTACTAGTTTATGTAAGGACTTCTACAGCTCACGTGCTAGGAATCCATGAAGGAAATTTTATGTTAGTTTTTTTTTCCTATTCCTTCAATATCAACATAAAGCCCAAAGCCGGAATATAAATCCACGGGCACTATCATTAATCAAATGTGAAACTGCATCTTTTTTCTCTAGTGCAAATCTCTGTAGACTGCTCTGCTAGGAAGCTAGAATTGAGATTAAAAATATTTAGCTCAAACTACATGAAAGGAAATGTGCTACTGATGCCTGTGAAAAGAAGTGATTTAAAGATATGATCATATTTCAGAGGGATTCTGCCTGTAAAATGACTAAAGTTGAGACTCAGGAGTACTGCACTCCTATCTTAATTTTTAGGCTTGCGTGGCGACAGATATCAGAACAGCACTGAATAGCAAGAAGGACAAGATAGTCTCCCTTTTGTTTTTTGCTTGAACAAGGCTCTAGTCAGAGACACATCGCTGGTGTTTCTTGTAACTTTTAACTGTACTGTCATATAGTAGACAACTGTAAAATGGACAGAAAAATAACTATCTATTAGTAGTGCGTGATAACTATGGGCCTTTACTTAGTTATAGCAAGTCTGTGCTTTGACTGTGGAGACTATCTGTCTTCTCTTCTTCACTGCTGTTACATTTGGTAGGTTGCTATATTTGTCTCTACTATAAATTACATTTTTAGGTTTGGATATGGAGTATTCTTGTTGGCCTGCCTTAGGAGATCAGAAAAAATGCTGGGCTTGTTACAAGCAGACCAAAAATAAAGGTCTCCTACAGTCTGTATCTGTGGTGTAGTTAGATAGTGCAGGATAGTAAGTTGAAGTAAGTCAACACTGAGGATGGTTATCTGCATGCTGGGCTACATTAGCAGGGCCATTGCCGTTAGATCAAGGAAGTGATTGCTTCTCTTTACTCAGTACTCGTGAGACCACATCTGCAGTGCTATGTTTAGTTTTCAGCCTTTCAGTAGAAGAAAGATATTACCAAACTGGAAGGAGCCCAGCGGAGGGCAGCCAGTGTTAGGTGGCTGGAGCCCATGGTGTCTGTGCCAGGGCTGAGGGAGTGGAGATTGTTTAGCTTGGAGAAGAGAAGGCTTAAAGGGAATCTTGCTGCTGGCTCATCACAAGTGGTTATAGAAAGAGTGGCGTTAGGCTTTTCTAAGGGGTGCACAGCAAAGGGACAAGAAGCAACAGACACAAATTGCAATAAGGGAAATTCTAACTAGAATAAAATAAACAGTTTCACTGTGAGAGTAATCAAGCACTGGAACAGGGGCCTGGAGGGGTAGGAAGGCAGTGCTGTAGATGTTACCTCTGGAGTTGGCAGTAAAGAAGATGGCAGATTTTAATTAATATTATAGGTTAATGCATAAGTATGCAAGTAAACTTATAAGAGTGACGATTGCATTTGAGATATTGCATCTAACACTAAAAGGACATTTAACATTAAAAGGACAAGTAGTATTTTGCAAGGCTACCACGTGTGGACAGGACTGTAAATGTATTGGATGTGAATTTGGGATTTTGAAAAAGTCATAAGCAATTAAAAATGTAATAGGAGGTAGGGTGTAACTTCAAGTAATCTTCAAAGTTATATAGTCACCTCAGGATTTTGAAATATATTTCTGTGCTGTAACTCATGCTATATATTGGTCTCTAGTTAGCAGGTAGAACCACAGGAGACGTCCAGGCGTAACGATCTGATAAATATTATAGCTTTGAATCCTAAATCTTGTTTGGTCTCACAAATTGTGTTTCCTGTCCTAGCAGTGGGTGTTTGCTGCCTGACAGGTTCTGGAGTTCAGCTTCAAAAACTAGAATGAGAAAATACTTTCTCTTGTTCTGTCTCTTATACCCTTTCTCTCCCCTCCTTTCTCTCTATTTCACCCTCTGCCCCGACTCTCACATGCTTAGGAAAACATGCACACATGTGTGCACACAGGAAATCCATGAAGAGCATATCATTAAAGCCATGTGTTTATAGATCAGTGAAGATAAAACCATTGGCTCTTTGTATAACACTCAAGAACACTCTGCTCAAGAACATTCTGAAGAACAAAAGTTTAAGCCTGGATTAGAGGGCTTGGATCCTGGGAGTGATGTCCTTGTCAGAAGATCAGGTTTCTTCTCATTAAAAGAAGTTATCTTGAGCAATGTAGGTAAAGGAAGATTTCAACAGAAGGAAAGGAAAATCCGTGCTATATCAAGATGACAAGAAAAATTGAGAAATAAGTTGGATGACTTCTGCTCTATGTACTTCAACTTCTTACAGCAAATGATGAGTAAAATTAGGCTGCCTCCTAATTCTTGTTGTCATTAGGGTTCTGTTTGCATTAGCAAAATTATCTGCTGAATTTCAGTCACTTCTTGCTTGTGAAAACAGAGCAAGAGTAAAGGGGTAATAGGTGTATGTCTCCATAGGCCTAGGAACTCTGCAGTCATGCTCTAAGTCACTTTTTAATAATAATAATAAAAAAGTGCCCAAATGTGGTTGTTCTTAATCCATCTCTTTCCCTCTATGTGCATATATTATAATTGTGAAATATTTTCCCACCTGGTCCCTACTAATCATTGCTTGAGGCTTGGCTAAAAGTTTTCTAGACTAGAATAAAAGTACTTTTTCAAAATACTACTTTTTTTGTCCTAGAATTCTTAACATAGATGCACAAACATATAGCTTGTTCAGTGCTTGTTAAATGAAGTGAATAGCAAATTTTCTTCCTGATTGTAAAAATCTAAGAAAAAGTTGCTCCAAAATTGTAGAAAACCTGGGATATCAGTCCAGAGAGATGAAACTCTGAAGCTTTTTAGAAACTGAGGTGAGAGGAGAAAGTGTCTTTTCCATAGATAAAATAAAAACTAAATAAAATTTTTGAAGGAATTTTTGTGATCTTTTGTTCCTCTCTTTTTGCTTTCATTTCTGTTGTGCTATGAAACTTGCATTTTACTGTCTGTGAATTTCCAGATACAGTTTAAGGTCCCTACATGGGTGAGACCTGCTTGAGACCATCTTTCTGAGTCATCATTTGCTTGTTGTTAGTGGAAGCRTTCAGTAGATTTTTATAGCACTGGATTTGAGATTATGGTGTTTTCTGTTGCAGTAAATGCTTGGGAGAAGGTTTTTAATGTTCTGAATATTGTGTGAAACAATAAATTAGACTAATAGCCAACTAGTCAGTACAACTTTTTGAAAATTTAAGGTACAAAAATCTGCATAAGTATTCTTGCTTTTTGTGAGATAGTTTTTAATGAGATAAAAATCTTAGATTAAACTATCATGCACTTTTTTCGAGTTAGAATTGGCAGCATTTCTAGTATACAACAGAAAAGGATTGAAAAAAAAATGAATAACAGTTTTACTATAGTAGGGGCTGCTGAGATGAACTCTAATGGTGTATGAATGAAATGTGTCAAAGAGTTTTTTTTATGTGATTAAACAGTAGGCAGGTTTATGTCTGCCTTTTCTGAGGAATTAATTGGATTTTTTTTTTTTAATTAAACAGGAGATGATAGATAGAAATGAATCCTGTACTGCAGGACAGATACCTATGTCCTACTTTACCTGCCTGGCTTACTTACTGAAAGAATGGACTGGCGTGGAGCATATTGAAGACTATCTGAGTTATGCGGTCTACCTTTTATGGGTGTTTTTTCCACTTATAATAGTTTTTCTTCTTCCGGGAGTTGTTCTTCTCTTCATCTACATTTCTGCTATCTTTGTTCATATTTATAAAAGGAAGAATGAATTAAAGGAAGCTTATTCCAATGATTTTTGGGATGGTGCAAAACAAATGTTAGCTACACTATGGGATGGACATGCGAGAATATGGCATGGTAAGCAAGATCTGAATTTTCATTAGAAAGTGTTGTAGCTCTTATTCCTGGGTTTATCTTTCAGGCTTATCAATATACATGTTATTTCTGCTGCATGAGATTTGAAATTCTGACCAATTCTTTTTTCTTTTCTTTCTTTTTTTTTTTAATCAAAATTGCTGATTCTTCAGTCATTCTGGGAAAAATTTCTTGGGAGAAAAAATATATTTGCTGGTACAAAATGAGATCTTTATTCAACTGAATGTTTGCAAAACTTTGTTTACTGTTTAAAATTCTTTTTTCTTGTTCACTTTGTTGCTGAATTTTCTTGTTCCAGGAGTATCTGGAATAGCATCTTGAAGTATATCTGTCATAAAAATTAGTCCAATTCACTAAACTCCAAGAATTCTTTAGCAAGCTAAACAAAATGGACCAAATTAAAAAGGCTTTCTATTGTTTGTTCAGAGTGAGCATATGAATGTTTAATGTCAGTTCAGTCATTAGTTGCAGCAGTTGCTGCTGGTGACTTTAGAGGCCAAAACTGTTACTTGTACCTTTGGAGCCTACGTTCTTCTTTTATTTCCATCTATGTATTTTTGACAACTACTTTCTTCAGTAGAAGAATGTCAAAACTAAGGGATCTGTTCCCTGTCCCTCTACTATTATTTCTTCTATAAAGACATAATAAATGATTTGGCTTTTCTTTCTAAAGAAATCATAAGCCTCTTTCAGAACCATTCAGTCTAGATGCAGCTAAAGGAGAAAAAGATGTTTAAGAGCAATTTACATATAGAACAAATCCTTCTTGAAAATCATCTCTATTTGTTCTCCAGTCAAAAGGAAGTGGTTTTCAACGCATTGATAACCAGATGGTGCAGCGGCTGTATCAGATAGGCTTTGTAAGGCTAAGATGTAACTTTCAAATCTATGAAAGTATACTAGATCAAAATCAACAGCTAATACCAAAGAGCTTAAAATGCTCACTTCATAATAAAAAGTTATTGACTCCCCCTCCCCCCCAACAGGAAAATGATTTTTAAGGCCATGGCTCTTCTCATCCCAAGTAACTTTTTCTTTTTATGAAGTCTAACTTTTTATTTGCGCAGGAAAGATTCTCATCCAGACCCTCATTTACTGCTGTGAATTTTTTCTGCCCTGACATGTTTGCTGCTTCCCATGTTCTGTATATGCTTCTCTTACCTCAGAGTGAAATGTTTTGAGGYTTTTCTTTTTTCCCCCCTCACTAGATTAATTGACATATTGCAGGAAGACTGAAAATCCTGAAATCTCCCAKCACTGGAAAAAAAGAAAAGTTGATGCATGATACCTATATCTTTATATGTATTTTTCACGTACTAGATATTGTTCTGCTTATTTTCAGTTGCCATGCAGCACAGTTAGGGGTCACTTTTGATGGTACAGATGGTAGGTACTTATATTCGTGTACTATGTTGCAGAACCAGAAGTGTAGAAAGTAATATAGCTAGTGGGAGAAGAGGCAAGAGTACAGAGAGAATTTAAGAATTGGTGAAATAAGAAACGCAGACCTGGTAACTTCAGAAGAAGCAATAGTAAATAGAAAAGGATACTGTAACAAAGCTACTCTATGTTAACTGAATATATTCTAAATGAGTCAGTTATTTTATGTTAACTGGATATATTCTGCATTGCAAACTTAATTGGAAATGTATGTTCCCTTAGAAACTTGTATGTGTGTTTATGTCATCTTTCAATTAAACACATAAACCCTGTTTCTAATTTAAGCCCCAGATAGCGTTCAGTTTACTGGTGGAAAAAGGGTGCAAGTGTATTCCCTGAAAGAAATAAYAAAAAAGAGGTTCATTCTCCGGAATAAAAGGAGGCACTTAAATGGATGTTGTCACATCAGACCTTYTTAAACAGTTACTCCTGGCAGTGAACTGACTTTGAAACACAGATAATAGCTGGAAAGAGTTGTTTCACTGCCTATCCAATCCTTATTTTGATTTCTTTTGAATGATTGATTCAGAGGACTTCTCCAGCCCTGAAGGTACTGAAATGAAACAATAGGGTAAAATTATSCAGCAGTTCAAGACAATGAGGCTATTTTATTGCTGTTCTTTTTTTTTCCCCTCTAAATATAGCTCTTCTGTTTTACATGAATTTTTTCTTTCCTATGCAAGCAAGGTAGTAAATGCTACAAGTAAGCTCTTTACTTAAGCAGCCATTAATTGTTCTACCACTTGTCAATAGCTGTTGCTTTCACCTTGCCAATTTGATTCAAGTTATTTTCTTTGGAATAGAATTATAGAAGACTTTGACATCCTTTATGCCTTTTAATCGTAACAGGTTATGAGCTTCATGGTATAGAAAATATTCCAGAAGGAGCAGGACTTATTGTGTTTTATCATGGAGCAACTCCTGTTGACTATATCTATTTCATGGCTAAACTTCTTATACTACAGAAGAGAACCTGCCATGTAGTAGCTGATCATTTCGTCTTTAAATTACCAGGTAAGTCACTTCGTTTTAACCAATGAGTTTGAGAACTCAAATAATTTCTTTATATAATATAAATAATAGAATTTGTGCCACAGGGCTACTACTCTTAGAACATATATTCAGACAAATTTATTTAAAGACCTTTGGGGAAGAGCTATCTCTAACACATTCTTTACAAAGAGGGATGATCTTATGCAACTGGGCCATGCAAGGGTGGGTTGTATTCCTGGCTGAGCAGCACCTGTCACTGCTTTTAGAGTGTTTAGAAACAAAGGAAATAATGGGAGGAAACAAATGTCCCTATTAGTAGTTGAGAATTCAATAAAATATTTTCTCCATTTATTAATGTAGGCAGAATATGTGATGTAACCTGATTAAGAAATATACTGTTTGGAATCACTGGCCTTAAAATTGGAGTTATTAGTTTGGGGTGAGGATGGCTTTACATATGCTACCCAGATGAGTATGGTGGACAACGRAGCCTGCCCCCAAGAAGGCAGGGCTGGAGAGGATGGAGTTTCCTGGAAGAAAGCCGTAGAAGTGTCCAACAAGTTTGTGCGAATTTTAAACGTCTTRCTATCTTCCTAGAGCACTAGGACAGCCAAATACACAGCTGATTGTTTGATTACTTTTTGTACTAGTTATATTATATACCTAAGTGCAGATATCTGTGTAGACCCAACTTCTTTTGGTTAAAAGAAGAAACTTTTGTGTGAATGTCTGTCTTCTGTCTCTTGCATACAGCGTAATTTCAAGTGCTCAAAGAGCTCAAACATCCCAAAGTTGAGTGTAATTTAGTATGTCCAGAATTGCAAAATYGCATGTATGTTATAGGTGGTGGAACATGAGGTGGTCATTTCCTCATTTCCTGTTCTTTCAGTACAGCAGTTCTGATATCTTTATTGTTATTGAGCAGCACAGTTCAGGGAAAATAACCTTTAGTTGCCTCTGTCAACCGTCATTATTTTTATGGTATCATAGCCTAAAAATTTTTGTTTTAAAAAGTATGCGCAGAMAACAGGCTGTTTCAAACTGCATTATATTCATACATTCATGTATGTCTCCTTCTCTCCCCTGTAGTTTGCCAGCTTCTCTTCCCTCTGTGCATTGCTCACAGTCTTAACCATAGTTCCCCCAAACAGTCTCTGAGGTACTTAAAATTTCATCCCATACTTTCTACTTGTTTGATTACATCTGTTGATCAGACATGCTGCCTCAGAACAAGACGAAGGCTGTATTCTAGCTGCTTCTCCATCACCGGGAAGCAGTCATTTTACTTCCCTCCCCCYTTACTATCCCATTGAGCCAGCAGTTTTTCACAAGATCTCAAGGTTTTGTTTTGTGATCCTGATGTTAGATTTGATCAAGATCAGGCTCAGGRGGTGTAAAACAGCTGGAAAGACAGTCACAGCATGTCTGCATGACATTCTGTTTCCTTAAGGAACCAGACTAAAATAAATAGAGAACCACCTATACACAGTACATCAAGGTTCACAATGCTGGAAGAGTGTTAGCTTATTTCTTTTTGTTTATCTTTTGAGCATGGTATTTGCAATCATGGAATTTCATCTGTTTCCTTTTAAAAATGATTACCAGTGGAAGATTATGTGAGAAACAGAAGTCYAGGGCTGCACTAAATTGCCAGTCTATATAGCTGTCCCTCTAAAAAACTTTAAAAGMAAATAGACATTTAAAGGGCTATTCATGGTAGAAAACTGCTTCAGGCATTCTGAGTTGCCTTCTTGTTGAATACAGAGGGAGTCTAAGGAGATCAGTCAATTAAATTAAGTGTCTAACTTAGGAACATCTTGTATTGCTGAAATGTTTAAGGCTCAGATTCTCTTACAGTGTTGATTTCACTGAATATGTCCCTTATAGCATTTTGTTTTTTATTTTATTTTTTAAATATTGCTCAGAGTTGCATTTTTCTTAAATATATTTTGTGAACTTGTAAATTACAGCAAATGATGCATAGTTTGAACTTCCGAAATAATGGTGTTCTTGATGTTACCTGGGGAAGGGAACATAAAAGATGCCCATGTTTACAAGCTGRGGAAAAAGTGTTGAGGAGACAATTTCAAATTTTAAATTCACAWTATGATAAAGCATGAGGAAGATGAATAATATCATCTATCATCTAGAATATCATATTTAGGGATAAGATTTTGGCTGGACAGCCCAGCAAAAAACACAGCTGATGGTCATATTAGTTACATGGATTTTTTTTTGTTTGTTTTTGAGGGTGAGGTTTTTTTTGAATTTCCAAAATACAYTGATACCCAGTCCTTCTCCCAAGTTCAACTGGAGTAAGTTGGAATAACAACCTCATAATTCATTTTGTGAATTTACAGAAGGAGTGTTCTGTAGTGCACTGATACACAATATCAGCAATGCTTTTAGTGGAAACARCTCATCACAAAACTGTTCTTTAGCCAATATAGCTTCATTTCAGCCTTATTCCATGAAAGCAGAACTTTTTCACAGTGATAAAAGCTTGGTTTTTTTGTCTCTACAACTGCCCTTGCCAGCAGATAAATATTTGTCAATTGATTTTCAGATCTTTTATACTCTTGACTAATGTAACCTATTTTATAATTTAGATTTAGATAATATATATTATATATATAATATATATTATGTGCAGTTCTGTATCAAAAATAATATTATTCTGTTTTTCTCAATTTCTTCTTTAAAATAGGACTCTAGATGTTGTGGTATGAGTTTATATAGTTTATTAGAATTGCAGAGACATCTTACTGGGTGGCTGGTGTCAAACAATTTGGTTCAGCATACAGAATCTAACTGGCAGACTGTTACTAATGATATGGCTTAGGGATTGATACTGGGGCTAGTATTGTTTAGTATTTTTAGTGATTATCTGGATGATGGGTTGRAGTGTGCTCTTAGCAAAGTTCATTGATGATATTGAATTGGAGGAGCAGTTGATGCACAGGGGATCAGAGCTGATATTCAGAGTGATTTCACAGGGATGGACTGAAAAATGTCATGGAGTTCAGCAAAAGCCAGTGCATCTGGGATGGAATAACCCTGCACAACAGTAGTGATGKGACAGTGAGTAGAAAGTGGTTTGCAGAAAAGGACTTGGACGTTCTCGTGGACAAGTTAAGTGTGTGTCAGCAGTGTGCCCTTACAGCGAAGAAAATAACTGCCTTTATTAGCATGTGTAGCCAGCAGGTTGTGCAGTGAGATTCTTCCCCATTATGTGGCAACTGTGAAAACACATCTTGGAGAACTGAGTTTAGTTGAGGGCCACCACRGTGATAGAGGGTTGGTGCACAGTGTATAAGGAGAGACAGAGACCTGCATTTGTTCAGTCTGTATCTGAGAAGGCTTGGGAGAGGTATTTTGCCCTCTTCAGCTACATAATAGAGGGTGCAAGACGGTCAGACTCTCTTAAAGGTGCATAGAGATGAGAATGAGAAGCAACAGAGGCAAGTTACAATGCAGGATGTTCTGATTAGGCATATGGAGAAGTATTTTTGCAATGAGGGTGATCAGACACCCACATGGTTGTCCAGAAAAACTGAGAAATCTCTGTCCTTGAAGATTTTCAAATCAAGGTTGAGTGCAGCCTGATCTAGATGGACCCACTTTTAGTGGAAGGTTGGACTAGATGACCTTCAGAGATCCCTCCCTATCCAGATTTTTCTCAGATTCTGTGAATGAGTAAGGCTGTGCAGGAAAGATGAGCCCAAGGAGCCCAGATATCCTTTCTGATCATGTTTTGAAATCTGCACAGTAATCTGTGACTGGATGGAAGGAGCTGCATTTGTGAATCAGACCAGAAAGGTTGCTATCGTTTTTAGCTTGCCTGATCTAAGACTGCCTGATCTTGATTAAGTCTTTAAATTAAATTGAATGCCTTTCTAGAAGATGCTTTAATTAACCTGAAGTTGATTGGCTCAGTGCAGAGGAAATGGGGAGGAGGGAAGAGAAAGCTATGGACTCTTAAATACATTTGATTTAGATGTTTTAATGATCCTTTTTATGATTTGTGAATCTATTATGAATAGCTGTGAGGAATGATTTATATCATAGATCTGAATCTCAGAAATGACCAGTATGCAGTCTTATTGCAACCTCTGCATTGGGCATTGTATCAGTAGTGTTGTAATAATGTTCTATCAATACTATGCTTTTGTTGCTCACCTTTGAGAGGCAGAAAAGATGTGAAATATGGTCTTAGGTCTTTATTTTATTTATTGTATTTGATTTTAATTTATTTATACTGAAGCTAGGTCACAGAAAAGAAACTGCTAGTGCTTTTGTGGTCTGTGGAGTCTCAGTTGTGTAATGCCCAAGATTTAATTTATTTCTCCAAGATTAAATTAAGAACTTTTCCCAAAGAGTGCAGTGAGGATGGAGATGTTATTCTTCTCTGTCACCCTGTCAATAATATGGGCCATGATCTGCTTCTTAGGATTATCTAGGCGCTCCCTTTAAGTTTCCTGCTATTTTAGAGATCTGAGATGGTCCTTATTCTGTAACGTCCCGGAGGAAGGGAGCTGTGGCTTCTTGTCTGTTATGTAAACAAGGTTTTGTAAAGTGGCCTGTGGACTAGATGTTTTGTAGATATCCCTGCATTGGTATCTACAGTTGCAGAAGGTTGTATTCAGTGATCTGAACGATTCTTCTCTGTAGTCCTAAAGCTCATCAGTAGAAAAAAGAGAGGGACCTTCTTGCCATCCCCATAGCAGGTTGATGACAATTCCTGTATTAAAGTGGTCACTGGGACTGGATTAGAGACGGGTAATAATGCATAGAAACTATTGAGATATGTGTTAAATAAGTTTCAGGTTATTTTCCAAAGAGTTTTCAAGTATTTGTGATGGAAYAATGTGTTGGGGGAATGGGAGAAGAGTGTTGGGATGCTAGGGCAGAGTCCAAGCTGAACTGTGGAGTAAAATTAAATTTAGATTACTTTGTATTTGGAAAAAATCAGCATCTTTTCATGTTCTGGAAAGGCAAAAAACTTTGCTTAAAATACTTTTTTGGGGAAGTGTTGTTGTGTAAAGTAGAAAAACAGATTTACTGATCACTTGCATGCTACCACAGAGTGCTACCCCACTGCTCTTTCTCACTCTGTGATGACCTTTACCCTGTCCCTAAAGTATGGTGGGAGGCCTCAGGGACACTGCATTAATTCCTCTCTCTCTCGCCCTAACTTTACTCTTGGAGCAAAGATGTTAATGTTAATGTAGAATCTGTYGGTCAGGGTATGAGACACAGCTCAGTATATAAAGATCATAATTAAAGTCAAGAGGGAAGTATGACTGAGAAGACTTGAGAGAACCAGCTTGAAACTCCACCACCCCTATTCCCTATTGCAAAGTATTGCATTTATTCTGCCTATTTTTTCTTCTTGTTTTCTGACCTATGAGCTGGAGAGACTTCCGTGGAGTTGCTCTGTCATTTCCTACTACTGTGGTATGCCCACTGCAGAAAGAAAAGCTATTTTCATGCCTGCTGCTTCCTTGGAGCCTCCTTCCTGTTTGGGTCTACCTTTCTCATTAATGTTTCATAATTCCCCTCTCGTCACTGACATGAAGGAGCTTAGAGACCGGCAGTTTGGTAATGCCGTGTACATTTCAAAGAGCTTTAACTAGTTTGGGAATGTAAAATCATATAAAATCCCATGAACAAAGCATCTGAAATAACTGAAATGGTTTTAAAAAAACTGCTTGAGAGTCTTCTGTTCAAATGCTACTAGGTAAAGACTGCTAGTGTTACCTGCAGTGTGAGAGATTAGGCAGTGCAAGACCTCACAGAATTGGATGAAACTCAGCTGTAACAGAGCTTGTGTTCTGTTGTCAAGTTTGTAGATAGATTCTGGCTRTATAGAGATATAAATCAGGAATAATTATTATTCATACCGAAAACTAAAACTAGTTGGAGATAAGAATTCAGCTAAGAATAAACTAATGATGTGCTGACTCATGCTCTCCTTCCCAAGTCCTTAATTTATATAGGTTGTCAGTCAAGACAGAACTCTGTCTTATTAAGTATATATACTCCTCTTCAGTTTATGTGTATATGTAAGAAGTTTGTGTTTATGGTAACAAATATTCATTTGTTAACCTGAGATTAAAAAATGAAGATTTTTATTCAGGGATAAACCTGACTAGAGCAATTCTTTATTCTTTTCTGTGGTTGATCTGGATAAGTTTGCCACAAGGGAAACTTCAAGAAATAAGTAATCTTTCCCATACTGCTCAGTCATCTGAATTTTCCATTTCAGTATTTGGTATTCATAAAAGCTAAGTGAATTTAAAATATATTGAACCAAGTGAACATGATGGACAGTTTCTGAAAAATGACGTTGATGGCAGTTATGTTCCTTCACATTTAGCTAGTTGTCTGAATTGCACAGGAATGTTTCTATTGGACACTTGTAAACAATTTCTGATGTTTTTCTGTTATTGAAAAGCAAGGTCAGAATGACATTTCAAATTCAAGATGGCTTGAAGGGTTTATGTAATTTTATGTTTAAATACTTCAGCAGTAGATGGAAAAATCTGAACATGAGATGAATATATGTAGACTGGTCTTTGTAGTGAAAGGTCATCAGTGTACTTACAGACTGAACTGTGAAGTTAATACCTGCAGTGATATGGAACATGGAGAATGTTACATTTTATTCCTCTTTTGTACCTATTGTCCTTTGTTTGCCAAAGCTGGGGGAAAAACACAGCAATTGGTGGTCTGTTTTGTTACTGGACTTTACTAGGACTATGCCACATCTGAAAAGTAGAGCTTGGGTAAAGAAAYAGTGCCCTAGAGCAAAAATAACTCCTTTGAAAGGATRTAGTAAAGATGGCACTGAATGCTCACCTTTTCTTCCTAGTTTARTCATGGCTATGAGATAGTATCTGACTTTGCTGTGACAAAAGCCACTGAAAAATACAAATTTTCAACTTGGTAGATGAAAATTTACAAGCAAGGCTTAATGCTTCAGCACCTCCAGAAATATTTGTGATTAGGGGAAATATGTTATTAGACAAGTTTTAGCCATTGTGTTCRGTTTTGGGAACATGTACTCAATGTGAATTAATATTTTTCAAATTAATGTTACCTTATCCCACAGGTTTTAAGCTATTACTTGATGTACTTGGAGTTATGCATGGACCAAAAGAAGAATGTGTCAATGCTCTGAAGAAGGGCCAGCTGGTAGCCATTTCCCCAGGTGGAGTTCGAGAAGCACTCTTCAGTGATGAAACATATGTTATTATGTGGGGTAATCGAAAGGGCTTTGCYCAGGTGGCCATTGATGCAAAAGTGGTAAGTGTGACAGATCACAGAAAAGAAGCAAAGCTTAGCAAAAATGCTAGCTTATTAATACTTTTTTCCAAGGAAGCTGTTCTGATTATCAAATATTTTGGTGTTACATTCCTGAGTGTCATGAATATGCTCTGCTTGCTCTTGTAACTAAATTTCAAGATTCTTTTTCTCCCTTCTGATAAGAAGGTTTTGGAGTCAGCTAAGAATATTATGATCGAAAAATCCGGAAAATTAGGAAATCTTAATGAGAGATGAAATCTAGGACAGTTTCTGCATTATAAGGTTKTGCTGCTCTGCATATACCTGCTCAGGGTTGTAAAGGCACAACATCTGACCAGAATGATTGCAAAGCAGGCATACATCAGTAGTTATGTTCCCACTGTTGCTGAGGTACGCCCTGAGACTCAGCAGACCTGTACTCTGTCTGTGCAGTTGTACTCATACTAGAATCACTGTCACTATATACTGTATTGGCGTTTTTATAGTGATAATGAGGGACCTCTAGGTTATATGTACAGCAGCAGCAGGAGATGCCRTTGACTAGTGTGAACAATTTCTCTTCAGTTCTGTCTAATACATAACTATCTGCCTGCTGACCAAGCATAATTACTTATAGGTGACCAATGGAACAAGGCATCTATGTGTGTGATATGTTTGAATTATAACTATTTTGGCACTCCTTTCAGACCAGAGGCCCTCTCATTCTGTATTTGTTCTTGGAAGGTGTGTACATAAGCCCACAGGTCTATGTATGCCTCAGTTAAAAATAAATAAATAAAAATAGTGTGGGTGGGAAGTACCAGGGGAGGAAGTATCACACCAAGAGTTTTATGCTTAGCCAGTCTGTTGAACARTAGATAAAACTTTGGATTTTATACACGAATAGAATAGGTTTAAGATCCAAATGTATGTGTGTGATACTTTGTTTAAGAGGAAAGTAATGCAGTTTAAACAGATATTTTCAACAGATTTAGATTTTATTAGTATGGCCTTTCATATGCTATTAAAATATCCTTGGGATTCAGCTGTGGTTGTTTTAGTTACTTTGTTTGAATGTATGTTCACTTCCCTTTGCACTCTTATCCATAATTGAGGGATGCAGTAGAACAGGAACAGTGTTAGAGGTAGAGTGAAAGCAAAGAAAATAACTTTGTATAGGTTAAAGATTAACTTTAAATCACTTTTAATTGTAACTCCTCCAGGAAAAGAAAACGTGCCTAAAATAGCAATATTGGGACCTTCAGCTTCTTGAAGTTGTTTTGTTTCAGCAGTTTGCTAGAATTTTTTGATGTGTTTTGTCATATGGACAAACTTGGTATATGCAGAAATCTCTAGCGGTACCTATATGTAAAAAGTAGTATATTCCAAAGAAGATGGTCTAGAATATAGATATATGTTACCATTCAGTTTAGGCTACTGCACTTCTTTTTATTCTCTATAGTTACATTGGATTATTTGCAGACYTTTTTTTTTTTTTTAATAGATTTGTTATTACCTCTATGAAAAGAGTTTACTAACTCATCTCCATGCCATTATGAAAAGTTTGAAAGAATCTGGATGTTTGAAAATCCTTGCAGAGTTGTATATTTCTGATACTGCTGTGTAAAATGAGCCTGTATTATAATTTGATATTAAAAARCATTATATAATAGAGCCCCCGTCAGGTCTTGTAAATCTTGAAGGATCTTTGTAATTTCAAAGATGGCAATAAAAACTCGAACTATTAACCCTCTTCCAAATACTCTTCTGCTGAAATTAGATTATGCAATGACACATTATGTGTGAAGCAATAAAATTGACAGAGGAGAGACAAGTCAGTCAAGTCTAGGGTTCCAGTCATGTAAATGCTTTCCTTTGAGCATAACTGCAAACTAGTCAAGGGGTTTAACTAACCACTTTAGTCACAAAAGTACAAATACTGTTAGATGAGAGGAAGCCTAAATGCTCCATAAGTCCTAAAATCCTKCACTGTTTGAAGAAAATAGACTTTCTGAAACAGTAACTTTCTGTTAGCTGATGTTATTCTTTAGCCTGAAACCTCATTGCTTTGGCTTTAGAACTTATGAACTCTTATTTTTCTCTCTGTATGTCCTTATCTGACAGACACTTCTGAAATTAATTTGCCCTTTGGGTTTAAGTGAGATTTTTTTTTTTAATAGATAGTACTATCTTCATTAAATTCTTATCCTTTTTTTTTTTCCTCCTAGCCCATCATTCCTATGTTTACACAAAATGTTCGAGAAGGCGTTAGGACATTAGGAGGAATAAGTAAGATATTTTATATTTTTTTTGTAGTTTATTTTTTCCATGTGTGTTTAGCCTATTTCTGTAGAAGTAATCTCTATGTAAATTTGAGATTTGACAGACTTGTTTCTTGAGGTTTACTCTCTAGTAGAGTTAAATGAGATGGTTTTGTGTTAGTATAGTTCAGTGCCAGCRGTAGATGTAGTATTTTCTCCTGTAAGTTATGCTCTTCTGCATAGCAATGAATCTTTACAGAGTAGGAGAAAGAAAGAAAAATGAGTCAGAATGAAGGCAAATACATTCAGACAACTGGTTGTTTTCTGCTTGTATCTGCTAGGCCAACTCTAGGCTTTCTACTGCCTGTTAAGCAGCAAAGCAAGCAGCAAAGCAAACATAAGGGTATGCCGCTGACAACTAATTTCTTTTAAATGTCCTCTTAAAGCTCTGTGCTTCCATCTCTACCTGTACTTAAAATTGAAATAGTTTAAGTATGTATAATATATAGTTTATTATTTGGCACAAAACCTTGCATTTGACTGCTGTCTTTCTCTTTCCTTACCTCTTTGAGGATTCCAGCCAACATGCTAATAGATGGGCATAAGCCTGAAAAGTCCACCAAGGACAATTAGATGTCCACATCTCTGCTGATCTGCTAGTGTCAAACTTGTCTCTTTTTTATTCTTCAACTTGCTATCTGGCAGAGAGGGCTAAAACAGTCTCTTCCACACAGCATATTCTGCCTCAAGTGTGGCATCATCATCTTCATCAGAGGACTCTAGGGCAAAACAGTTCCCTTCCCTCCTTCCTTCCTCTTAGGAGCAATGCACTACATGGAGAAAGGCCAGGCGTCAATGTAGACAGGCAGAATAATTCACATTCAGGTTCTACAAAAATAAATGRCAATTAACAGTTGCTGTGTCCAGGAGAAGTGCTAGGATTTGCAGTGCCTCAAACTAATCTGTATCTTCCCAAACTAGAAGTTTAAGCCCAAAATATTTATGCTACTTGTATTCTACAGAGGGGTTACTAGAGGGATTTAACTAACATGCTATTGATCGCTGGGGGTATTACTCCAGCTAGAATAGTTTAGGAATATTCTTTGTTCTTACAGATTGTATACAGAAGAAATCACGTCCTAGTCAGTAAGGATTTTCTTATACCAGCACTCAGTTGAAAGAATTTCTTATTTAAAATTGAGAGAGGTGATATTAACACCTGTGAGAAATGTGTTCTGGCGATGTTTGGGATAGATGTTTAGGAAATGCCATGAGGGAGAAAGATTAGAGTGGATTGAAATAATCTGTCTCCCCCCCCCCCACCTCCCTATGTAGTGTTTCACTGCAACTAGTGTGTGGTCAGAAGGAGCAAGTTTACCATTTTAATATGACTGTCTTTTAGGTAGATACGGGATAATCTCAATAGGATTGAACAGAACAATCTTCCAGCAATGCTAGTTTCTTAAACTAACCTATAAGATTAGTTGAGCTGTAACCTGTATTGTGTAGCCTTCCCTTCCAGAGAGGCAGTTACTGGATTTTTCTCCTGCTCTTCTCTTTGCAGCTCCTCTTTGGAGGACAGATACCACTGAAGTAAAACAAGTCTTACATTAGCTTTAATATTTTTTTTTATTATTAAATGAAAGTCAAGGGTAGAATAGCACTTGAGATGACATATTGCTTGAGAAGCTGGGGCAGGGGCTGGATTACCTGACAAACCAGTTTCAATTTTAAAACATACTAGGAAAAAGAAAAAAACTTACAAAATAATCTTAATCTCTCTCCTCCTTTCTCGCTCTCCTCCCTTGCTTGCTCTCACTCTCCTCCCTTGCTCGTGCTTGCTCTCCTTCTTCCTCCTAAATTCTTTCATGTTAGAAATGTTTAGGTCACTATATGAGCATCTCAGATTGCCATTAGTTCCTATGTATGGTGGATTTCCAGTCAAGCTTCGTACATTTATTGGAGATCCGATTCCATATGAACCAAATGTAACTGCTGAGGAGCTAACTATGAAGGTAAGGGTGTGTGAGTGTGTGTAGTGTGTGTGTGTGTGTGTGTGTGTGTATGTATAATTTAACATATTGACTTTTAATACAAAACACTGGAATATATTTGTCAGGATACTGGTTTTCGCCTTGGAGCTTGTTACAAGAGTTGGTGGAATCATGATAAATTTTGGATTTACTGAATTCTGAATGCTCCTCCTAAATAGTGTCCAAGGTGGTAGGCCTTTTAATGTCAATACTGTACTTGTATTTACTCCGAGAAACAACTTGCTTTAGAGCCTGAAGAAGTTCAGTCAAAATACCTCCATTACCTGCTCTGGGTTGGTAAAGAAAGTCAATGTCACTTCACCCAGGGAAAGCATTCTGTTTTTTTCAATCCTTTCAAAAAGATACTAACGAAACCTTCCATATTTAGCCAACCTGTGGTTGCAAACTGTGGAGTTCTGTACAATAAAACAAATAAARCCAAATCATTTCACAGCTTTGTACAATCTATTCCCATTTCTATAACCTCTAGCTTCTCACAGAACAAATTTACTTGTGAATACTTCTCCCTTTTCAGACTGAGGTGGTTTATAGAGAGGATTGTCAGGTTTTTGTGTTGCTTTAGTTTGTGAATAGCTTTCACAGTTCAGAGACACAAAGCCTRTAAGTCATGAAGCAGTCAGCAGTTGAAATGACCATTTGTGAAGCTTTCAAAAATAGATTTTAACATTGTGAAAACTTCACATGAGAGGAAAGAAATTTTTTATTTTTGACTGTACAGATACTAGTTCAGTTGTCTTTTGTTACCTTTTTACACTCTGATAAGATCTATGCAAAAGGACATCTTAAAATGTTTATTTGCATTTATCCTATGACCCGTTTGTGGAAAAATGAGTGTTTCTATTGGTGTTTGCACATGGCTTCAGTCTRATAGAGCTTCTAAACTGTTGGCCTTTGAGAGAGAACGTCTGTTTAAATGATATCCAGCCATGCTTGGAGTCTTACATTAATGTCCACTCTCGCTTACTTCTGTCTTTTTCATATAAACAGTGAGAGCTTGTACCAAAACTCATTTTTACTGCCTCTCAACTGAACATGCTGATCAGAGGTTTATGGAAAGCAGATAGGTCTCTGTTCTGTCTGTCCTTAAAAATTGACTTGTTTGTTTCTCTAGACGCAATAGCAAGGTTACTGTACGTCCTTTGCATATTGCCCTGGATTTGAATGTTCCCTATAGAGCTATTATATAATAAGAATGGCCACTATTAACTTCTTGGCCTTCTGTGTTTTTGRCTGAAAGTGAATGTTGCAGTCACATGCAATATTTTAAGTGTGATCTATGCATGCTTTACTGGACCTCTTCCTTTAGGGGATGTGGATGCAGGGATTATTACTTTGTAAAAGCCAAATGGACTTAAGCAGGAGACAGCTCTGTTTCCAGTSCCGCTTCCGAGTGCGTGTAGAAGTCTTTGGACCTGGAACAGGTGTTATTGTTGCAAACCTAGGCATCGACAGAAATTTCTGGGTTACACTACAGTGCGCAGGCACTAACACGCTTTGTGGATCTAGGTCTCTTCATTAGTTTACTGCATCATCATTTCACTATTGCATATCACTGRTAGAGATTGTAAGCACAGTGACACAGCTGCCAGGGAGCTTAGAGACAAAACAGACAAGTTTGTTGGTTCGTTTCTTGGCAGTGATCCCACAAACGCATCCTGTGGGCAAAAATATGAAAACAGTATTTTCGTCCTGCAGTAGTTCTGCAATATTTGAAAAGATGAAAAATAGCCCCAAAATTGTTTCCATGTTCCAACAATATAAAGATGATATTTATTTTTTCCAAAATTTGTCTTCTTCCTTACAGGCAAAAGCTGCAGTACAGTCTCTAATAGACAAACATCAGAAAATACCTGGAAATGTATTTAGGGCTTTAATGGAACGATTTCAGACACGACAGAAAGAAGATTAAGGTGCTCTGAATAAACAGCTATTTAGTTATAATGTTCTTAAAGTCATATTTATAACTTATTAACTCTTCTAATAACAGGTTTAAAATACTGTCCTARTGATGATACTGCTGTATAGTTTGTGATATATGATGCTTTCCTTTGCTCTTCCCCTTGTCCAATATCAAGCTCAGGAGCCCAAACTTTAAATCTTTATATCGTTCATAATGCGGCAAAAGTTAGTTCTTCACAAGTACATTCCTACCTTGAAAATGTTTTTATGAGAATGACATAGCAAGTCTTAATGTTCATGATCTCATGTCTTTTTTTTTTTTTTTTTAAGCCTGTGGTTGCTGTTTAACCTGAATGGTAGACCTTTTGACTAGAGTCCTACTATCTGGAGTGTCATCACTAGAACTAGGTTTTGCAGGCTAGGTTAAACCATATGGCTCTTACGAAAACTTCCGTTAGGTGTTCCTCTTGAGCTTCTGAAAAATACACTGCTGACAGAAGCAGTGAGCCTCCAGCGCGGAACCTCCAGCTATACCTGTAAAACATGGAAAGTACTTTCCAGTAACCTGGGAAGTTTTACTGGGTATGCTCAGAAAGAGTTTGTAGCAGTGGAAGTTGATTAGAGCAAAAAACTGTAGTGAACCAAGCAAACTTGTTTCAGAAACCACTCTGAAGCACTGAATTGGAACCCTATAGTGGGGTATAGTAGGGTTCACTCTTCTAAGTGGAACAATATTGAATATTTACTCCCAAGTAGAAAGTGTTGTCCGTATACTTCTTACTGAATCTGCAAATTCTCCTTTGACAAAATGAACCAAGTATTTGAACTTTGAAAAATAGAAATGTAAGTCCCATTTAGTACCATGAGTTCAGAATGCTTTACTTTGAATGAAAGAAATGTGAAAAGTAGCACAAGTTTTAGCACTCTTTTTTAAAACTAGTTCTTTTGAAAAACAGGGTAAATATTCCCCAATACTCTTTAAATCTAAACATCCACATAGTTTTTACATAAGTTACTAAATTGGGTTGAGATGGAAACCTTTGTACTTTCCTTGAATAAAAACCATTGAATGAACAGAAGGAGTTGCAGGAATGGGCTTTTATGCTCCCATAGTGTATTGCATTTTTTTTGAACTAAAGCCTATGTTTTTATGGTCCAAATAGGAAATATCTGAAATATTTCCTCCATTTGCCAACAAATTCAATCTACAGTTCCTAAATTAACATCTGGGAACTCTTTAGTTTTGGGATGAGATCAAATTCCTTAAGGAAAGGCAGCAGAGGTTTTTGCTTTATTATGTGGTTTCATTTCAGTGGCGTTGGACCTTTTCTTAATAAAAAAWWTTYTTTTWAAAAAAAAAGAGCGGTTGTATTCAAGTTATTACTCATTCCTCCAAACATTTAAGCAGATGCTTTACCTTATACTTCATCAATTATGTAAATCAGTGGAATTACATAAGTGCATGTGGATGATGCCTTATGTTAGAATAAAATCACTGTATGGGAAAGATTCTATATATGATGATCTGCAAACCTCCTAAAGCTTACCTGTTTTTTTTTTTGTTTGTTTGTTGAATATCAAAAGCATTTTATGTGGTGCTGAACTAAATGTTTTAAAGCTTGGAGAAAAATTGTATTTGGTTAAAAACAAATGCCCATTCCAAAGTTTTTGTCATTTTAATGATTTGAGTTTTACTTGAAGACAAGATTGTGTCCTTTTAAGTTATTGGAATATATTTCAAAAATATTGTGTTAACACAGTATATCATTAAAACTGAGAATGCCAAAATACTACACCTGAGTACACCTTAAGCTGGACTGTTTTTACTGTCCAGCTTGAGGAAAGTGTTAAATCAGTCTATATCGCAAAATTCTCAAAGGCGACTAAACCATACTTCAGTATTGTGGTTGCATATATGTAGAAAAAAAACTCGATTTAAAAAGTTGCATTAGATGTGAACAGACCTTTGTGATCTTAGATTTTGTAAAATATATTTTACTAAATTTGAGGGCTGTGTTTGATGCAACTTTTGCCCCTTTAAGTATCAAAGACAAATATCAAAAATCAAGTGCAGTATTGCTACTCCTTAGATGTTCATACTCATATTTGTATAGACCTTTCATATTTATTTCTATATTTAAAAATGTATAGAAGATATCTTCCAAATAAAATTGATGATTGGAACAGGCTTTTGGGATTGTGTTGTGTTTTTGATCTAAATGGAAATATAAATGTGCTGCCCTGTTGAACTATCAGTGCTTCTGAGCAGTATGTAATTCCCTTGAGAAGCTTTTCTTGCCTAGAAGAAGCTCCAGAATGAGTGAATTAAAGGAAAAATAATTCAGACAATAGTGGAGTAATGGACAGAAGTCACAGAAATGATAAGTCTGAGTTTTAATGGTTCTAGTGAATGTAAAAGAAGGCCTTAACAGGCACTGCGGTACTGCAGAAGTTATATTTAAGATTCCACACAGAAAGTAAGTAGCAAAAGTAAAAAATTAAAATGTATTTATACAGATTCGGTGAGTCAGTGATTATCTACCTTTGTTTCACTGAGAAAGTGGAGATATCTGGAGAGCAACGCTTACAAATAAGCTTATGGACCAGGCTTTTTTTTTTTTTTTTTTTTTTTTTTTTTTTTTTTTTTTTTTTTTTTTTTTTTTTTTTTTTTTTTTTTTAGCTGATTTGGTTTACTCTTTGTTAGGCAGCCATATTTAAAGGAAATTTTAGCATCATTAGACTAGATAGCGAATTATTTCATTAGCCTTTGGATATGCTGAAGACATTTCAGGCTTTTCCTTCTCCTATTTTTCCCTCTTTCATGCAAACCACATAACCAGGACATGCATTTTTAGCTTGTTTGGAAATAGAAGTAGGCTGCTGTACCAACGGGTGTTTAGCATTACCTCTCAGCAAGACCCAAACCTCCTACTGGCCTATTTACTGTCTTGTTGTGCAATAGCAAAGCACAGTCTGAACATCTAATGTTAGGATGCTTTTCCATGAAACCAGCCACCACAAATGCAAGTTCGGTAATCAGCACTGTCAGCACAGTTGTGCAGTTCATTTGGTGTTGGGTTTGTTGTACAGGTATCCCATTACATTGCTTCATCCTATTACTCTGAAGAGAAAGATGCAGCTATGGTGACTTTTAACTCTTGCTAGCCCTGAAGAGTGTAATCTCTGTTAAGCTTCTGTTAAGCCTCATAGATGCTGAATTGCTTTTTGGATGATATTTTTGCACCAAAAATAAATATACCAAAGATAAGTGTAGGGGTGTTTAGAGCCACTGCATGAATGTAGTGGCACAGAAAATACTCACTTCACTTTGTCTACTAAGATCCTCGCCAGCAACAAAGATAAGGTGYTTCTATGGCACAGATCAGTGATGCTAATGCCATTTTTTTTTCTCTAATTCAGAGCTAGCCAAAATGAATGGTGGTCTCAAAGTAAATTACTTTTCCCATTCTGGGTTATTTTCAGTGTTTACTTGTTTGCTTTTTTGAACAAATTATTTTGCCCAGATACTGYTTGCAAACTCGCCACTTATTGTCTTGAGTTTTTGTCACAATATACATTGAGCACATGCCATATCTTGCTTCCTRAAGTATATTTTAAATTGTTGTAATGATCTCTCTATGTCAGAAAATTTGCCACAAATGAAATAAACRTTTGAACTGTAGGGAGATTTTTTTTTTCTTGAGCAAAAGCCTGTGCTTACACCTCTGCTTGGCTCTGTCTATATGTGTGTTTAAAATGTTGCAAGCAGATAAAATACAATTTAAGATTAACATCAGGCTCTATTTTTAAGGCAGGCTTAGGYTTTTTTTCCTCACTATGGAGCTGAGTCAGTTGTTGGAGAGCAGGTCTATTCTACCAGGCCTTGTGTCATAGCCATCAAATCAGAGTAAGACCATCAGTCTCTAGCTACTCTATTAGTAGCTATAGCTGGAGAGAGTGTAAGCATCGATTCTTCAAGTCACCTTTGGCTTCTGTTTCTCACTAAAACCACTGCATACTCTGGAAGAAAGAGATGCCAAACTTGCATTATTCAGAGAAGATCTTAAAAGTTAATGGAAAACAAAAAAAGTTTAAAGGCAGGAAACTGAACTATTTTTACTTAGTTCCTGTTCACGGGAAACTAAATGTACCAAACATTGGGGAGGGTATAATTTTGCAGTTTTCTGTCATCTTTGCAGAGAGTCTATGACAGATATAATAGGATGAATCCTGTTGCAGATATACCTGAACCTCATGTATTCCAGACTGAGGTTTCCTTTTCTGGTTTCTGAGCAGTGTTTCCTATGGTCAAGTCTATGCTRTCTGCCCCATTGGACTTTCCTGCAATAGCAGAGCAGCTTTAACCCTTCTTCAGTTAACTCTGATCAAAGAATGGGAAGGCAGAACCCAATGAACATGCAGTAGTTCTCATTTTGATTTCTTTAAAGTCTATTGAAGATATGTAAAAACATTTCTGAGCTCCTATTTCAACTGCTGTGATGGAGCTGCCAACACTCCAGATGCTTCTTGAATGGTCACGCTTCTTRCAGTGTAGAAACGAGTCTCCTGGCAGATCCAACAGGGCTTTTAAAATGTCTTACCCATCCTGAAGTGGATGTATTTTCTCCTGTTCATACTGCAATGGATTAATTTTCCTAACTATCTAGCAGTTGCAGGCTTGCTTGGTTGCGTTGTGTATTCCAGATAGACTTTTTGGTATCTTTATTTTGTTTTATGAGAACAAGCTTGAAGGTAAAGGCTGATTGCAATTTCATTCAGTCCCGGAAGGCTTTCATAAAAATAGAAAACAAGCCCTATAAATGAAATGCAGGTACACACACACAATCTCCAAGCTGGTTTTGGAGTATTAGTTCTGGACAACCTTGGGTCACATCTACAGGAATAAAGCTTCCTGGCTCTTTTTCCTCTCTGCTGCTTCCCCTAACSAGCAGAGAAGCAAAGCAGATGCAGTGACATTGCCAGTACCAAATGCCTCATCCATATTGTGAAATGAGGTATGTGTGAGGGGGGCGCAGTCCACTTTTAGAAAGAGCTGCAGCGCAGCCTTGTGAGCAGGTCTTGGCAGCACTGAGGGCCTCTTGGGAGCAAACAATAAGCCGGTACTCTCTTGCATGAGATGTCTAGTAGCCAGCTCCATGGTAGACTTGTTTATCAGGTAGTACCTCAAGGGTTGCTATTTCCTCTCTAAAGCAAGCTAGCAGTCATGCTTCTTCCTAAGAGCTTCTGATATTTTTTTGTCATATATACAGTATCTGCAACTATTACTTCTGGGAGGAAATAAGCTTTCTGCATAGTAGCTCGAATAGAGGAACTGATAGACATTCTTACACTGTGTAATTTATTCTACCCTCCTGGTGCAGCTTCTGGGTCAAATGTAGATCTGAAGTTCTGCTGACCACAACGTATTCAAGCTGCTTTGGCTRCTCCATACCCAGCACTTCATTATTTAGCTCTGCAAAACACTCTTCATCCATGATAAGTATGTACAGTTTAATAGGCATTTAAAGTTGGAAGACTGCTTTGCTGCTCTTTGTGGAAAGATGATTAAGGAGMGTTTAACATGTGCGCGGTTAAGCAGTCACTAGTGCCCCAATACACACTTACAGGAGCAATAGGAATAGAGAATTGACCCAAAAAGGCAAACAGAAAATCTCAGCCAATGGAGTGCATTAATCAGTCTTTTCTAGCTTCTTAACTCTTAACGTTTTCTGACCATGAATGGCTACTGGACCAGATACTGTCTGGTCTTACTATTTACACAGCAGTGRTGTGTGTGTGCGTGTGTGTGATCCCCTGTTTCTTCTGTATAAATAGGAACATGGAACCTACTTTAGCTCCTATTGCAAGTCAAATATTCAGACCAGTATTATTCAATCTGCCTGTGGCTTTGAGAATGTCAAGATGATAGCTTTCATGCTTGCTTTGTCATTATGCTTAATCATTTCTCATTAACTGGTTTCTATAGATGTGCTGATTTCTAACTGATTGGCTCTTCAAATCATGCAACAAAACATAGGCAATACTGTGATAGCAAGGACGTAATGATTTCCAGAGCCTTAGCTTCTGATTTTAATGCAAATGCTCTCTGTAAATGCGGGAACTAAGGCTATAGGAACATTTTCATCAACTAGGAAGTTGCATACCTTTATGAATTTGGCCCCCAGGTCCCTCCTCTACAGTGAAAAACAGCATCCATATTAGCTGTGTGCTCTCATCAGTGCAATTAAGATTGAAACACTGAGGTCTCAGAATAGTGACCCTGCCTCAAGGAATGCTGGCAATACTGATCTTCCTGGGCTCCAGAGTAAAACACATTAAAAAAACAGGTGTGAGAAGGGAATAAACAGATAACATTCAAAAGCAGCACAGGCCACAGATGCAGTTTTACTTGTAGAATGGGGACTGCTTGAAAAAAAGACTGAAATGATTGTATCAGGGTTGTCCTTTGAGAGAAGTTTCATCTCTTTGGTAAGCTGTCCTGTTTCGACWGTGACTGCACCTCCCCAGGCAGCACGCCAGGGAGGAGGTGGCAGAGAAGACCTGCAGCTGAAGCAAAACAGAAGAGGCTACAGTACAGGCTCTTTAGGGGCAGATCTGCTTCCATCTAAGCCGGAATCAGATTTAATACTAAGCTGCTGGTAACAGCTATTGATGTGCATCTGGGGAGATCAAAATAGGGTTAGCTGAGCATAGGCAGGCTGCGTGTGGGGGGAAGSTGGTGGTGATTCATCCCAGGATAAATGTGCTGCCGCTGGGGTGGGGCAAACTCGATCCTAAGAGGTGCAGTGGGTGTTGGCAGCTGCTTGAAATAAATAAATAACTAAGATCAAGAGAATGTGCCTGGCTCCGGGTTATTCATGTACTGATGGCCCAAGKTACAGGGATCCTGTACTCTTCTCTGGGTGTGCTGGATTTACCTCATGCTTCAGGCAAAAAAGCTGAAGGTTTATTTCTCCCAAGGAGTCACCGGTCTTGCAAAAATCTATCGGAAATGGAAACCTGGATTCTGGACTCAGTTTGGGGCTTTTTTTGTCCTGTCCATTTTGCCCCTGTGGTTAGAGAGCTGGGCTGCCCCATTACAACTGTAATAATAGGAATCAGTGAGCAGCTGCCCTTGGTCTGCACCAAGCCTGTGACACAGAAAGCGGTCAACATTTAGCAAAGCTGTCAAAATGCAAGATGGCTCAGCGTAGCTCAGATAGTGCAGTTATGTTCCTTTTTAAGATGGAAGGAAAACTTTTATTATGTAACCAGTCCCCAGAGATCAGGCCCTGGCTAGTCTGAAATCAGCCTTGTCTGGCTGCCACTTGGTGACAAGTCTGCTTGTTTCACACTTAAAATCCATAAGCTTTTTTTCAATAGCTGCCTTGGTAAGAATTGCCTTAATTTACGTGGGCACCACCTCTCCTTTTGCTTGTGTAGGGCTGGGCAATCCATGGCATGGAAAAAACTGAACATTACTGATCCTCTATAGGCACCTGAGGGCAAATACAAGGGTATTTGCACTGAGAATCTTTTAGTGAGAAGAGGGATGATTTGCTAACATTTTGGCTCACTTTTTTTTTTTTGTTTTTTTTTCATTTTTCCTCAGGCATTTTGGCTGGAAGCAGCCAGTGTTTCTGATGTCAGAAACATTAAGGGCATGAGAATTTAGAAGCACTGCTGTCTTGGCACAAGTGGAAAACCACATCGCTGAGGCAGAGGCTATTTCTTCAACTGAGCTTCTCTGAGTATTAATACCAAATTCTGCATTCACGTCCTGACAGCCGCAGCAAGAGAAATGCTCAGGTCAGTGCCTCGCCGTTTAGTACAGCAGCAATGCAAGCTGGCACATAGGGAGCAATTTATTCGTGCAGCTTGATGTGGTCTGAAAAAGCCAGTATGGAGAAGTCTTCTTTGCAGGCTCTGTTTAAAACTCAGCCATGCAGGACTCGCAGAGAGCAGAGCACGGATTGCGACTCCAGCAGGTGCAGCAGCCAGCGGCATCCAGCTCCAGCACTCACCCTCCGCCTGGCTTCTGGCAGGTGGCATCTCCTCGCTGGCTCTGCCCTCTCCTTCGGCATGCACCAAACTATATATTTACACTTCTCTAGGCACAGATTCTTTGCATATTTGCCCTGTGACTTTAGGCAGATGTAATATAAGTAACAGAGAGACCCTGAACCCAAAATCTTGCTTGCTTTCTTCCAACTACACTAGCTAACTTAATAAGAGGTACAGAATCTCMCTAGAAATCTGGCTCACTGTGTAAATACCATCAAATGCCATCTCTTCAGTACTTCTCTTGAATCAACGTAGTAGTTAATGCAGAGAAAGTTACTGCTTCTGATAATTCAGGTTTCAGTAAAATGTCAGATATAAATTCTTCAAAGCAAATTGTAATGAACACAAGACTTTCATGTTCAGAATTTTTGTGTTTCTGTAAGGCCGCACTGGTTTTTCTTCCTCTCCTTTTAGAAAGTACAATAGCTATGATTTCAAAATATGTTGCATGTGCATGCACAAGGAAAACCACTCAAACAGCTGAAAGCACTACCAAACACTTCTCTTCCTACTTTAATTCTGCTCCGGGCAGAAACAGCAACAGACAGAGTATATTATCTCTGTGCACAGTAGGAAGCATCCTGTGGCATAGACCACTGGCTGAAATGAATTATCAATACAAGAGAAGTTAAAGCAAAAAATTTATGAGATCTGTATTCAAAACAATGTWAAAGTAAGTTAAAATTGAGGTTGAAATCTTACTTATATGCCCTACCAGGGGCACGACGAGACTGTTTGGCAGCAAAGTTCGSTGACTTCTCAGCCACGATTAAGGGGGCACATGTGCCGTGGCAGATCAGACCGTTGGCCCGTTCCGCTTTGCAAACCGAGGCACGCACCGGTAAGCCCTGCTGCCGATCCTCACTGCCAATTCCCCTGACTCAACTTACCTCCGTGCAGGGGGCTGCGCAGCCGGCAGCTAACACGAATCCGGGCTGCGCAGCGATGCCTCTGGCCGCGATAGGACCTTTAAAATGTGCGCTACTGCGGCAGGTGACACCCTGCAAGCGGCTGGATGACTGTGTCGGGCGAATCAGAGACTGTCCTTTTGGTTCCCTGCTCCCCAACCCCCGTTTTAAAGTCTTACCAGGATGAGGAAAAGCAAGCAGTAGTTTATCAGAGGCCTTAACCGAGCACTAAAAAAGAACCTAAAGGGCAACGTTCTTTGAATCCCAAAGTTTCCGGGAACATTTCTAGCTCAACTGCATATTTTATTAAAATGCTTGATTCTAGCAATTCATATGGAGGAAATCAAAGTTGGAATTTTTACTCCGAAATTCTTTGTACTCTTTAATTTCTTTATAACAGAAAGAYTGCAGAAAGTCTTGTAATTTACAGCAAAGGTAAATCTAATTATATATGCTAGGTAATACACCACTTTAATGACATTGTGTCCCATTGGGGTGTGAAAGCGTTTGCTCTGAAATCTGGGGGAAGGCATCCAACACACAGTCTCATGTCCTTACTAGMACTGAGTGCTAATTTGGGATAAGATGGTATGTCCAAACATAAGAAACTGCTATTAATAAATAAAAAAAATAGAATAGAATTCCATAGCTGTAACTTTAAACATCAGACAGCTCAAATATAAAATCAAAAGCCCATCTAAAGGCTAAATTTAATTACTAGCTACAGTCTTAYGTAGGAGTTCATGTCACCTTAAAGAACGATATAACTGTAAGGCATATTTATTCTTAATTAATGTCCTTCTGCCTGCTGTCAGCGGGGATGGAGCGGGAGGGACTGTAACCCCTGGGCATGAGTACCAGTACTTCTCACAGATGACAAGACAAGCCCTTTCCTCCTTTGTATGGTAACACAGAACTTAAACTGCAGCCTCATACACGGTATTGTACGTACTGCTCACATGTATGATATTTGAAGATTAAGGGTTATCATCAAGGTTTGCTATATGCTTTATGTTATAACGGAGTTTAAGTATATAGCAATTCTTTGCATTCCTTTCGAAGCTTAAAATAGTTGCTTAGAAATGCCAAGTGCTCTTAGAAACTGTGGCCCAGCTAAGGCAGGATCCCATCATTTTGGGTTCTTCTGATTTGAAAATACATGTAATCATATATAAAAGCCAAGGAAGATCCAAGGCAATGCTTATGATCCTGTAATAAACCTGTAGGCAAAAGATGACACAGGGTACAGATTAAATGGTAATAAATACAGCAAAATGCTCAGACCAATCAAACAGGTTTGTGTGTGGATTAAGGTCCGTGCTTTCATCAGGCTGTTCTTAGGATGCTCCTGAGGACATCAGATGACGAAATACCACACAGATATAACGTAACCAGAAAGCTCCTCTCCCACTGCTGTGCTGTCGCAGCCAGCTGGAATCAAAGTTGGCAAAAGAAGGTGACAGTATTTGAAATGTAGACTCAGACATAACAGATGGTAAAATACAGCTGAAAGCAAAACCAAATCCCCAAAGGAAAGCACAGAAACAAATATCAGAGACAAACAGGCATTTAAAATAAACAAACAGACAAAAACAAAAGCAGAAAAAGCCTTAAAGGGAGAATCTTGAAAGAGTTATAAAATCATCAGACAAGCTAAAGAAGATCAGTAGGCACAAACAAACGCAATAAGGAATGGGTGAATTGCATTATGTTGCTCACTCAGTCTGAAGGAGCCTCCAGATGTTCTTTGTTACTCTGATATGTAACTAAAAGTTATGAAATAGCTAGTTTGCTTTGACTTTGAAAAGGAGAAAATTAAAGCTGTCTCCATTCGAGGCAACCGTGATGAAGCTAGAACAGTGCACTGATTTAAGGGCACAATTACTTATTTGATAGAATTGTCTTCAGAGCAGATTTTTCAAAGTCGGCTCCTTATTCAGGACAACAGCCTCTTCTCGTACAGGGAGATGCGAGTTGTGTCCCAATGAGAAGGGTGTTGCGGATGCAGGAGTCGAAGCTGATGTGTCCAAAAGCCCCCTCTGATTACACGGGGAATTGAGGTGCTTTGGCTGTTCGGTGTGAAAAAYAACGCCCACATCTTTCAGAGCTACTGAGCGCCCCTAGCTCCTGTTTGAGACAACAAGTGCTGCAGGCCCTCAGTGCTCTSCAAAGTAAAGCCAATACTATCTCCAGCTAAATAACTCGTCTCCTGCAGATAGATGTCTCTCCCCTTCCTGGGCCCAAGGGCTTTTTCTCGCTGCTTCCCTTTTGAAGCAAGTATCCCTGAAGAGCTCTTTGCAAACTGGGAGCTATGGACCTAAGTCAGAGGTAACCAGAGATAACCAGGAGGAAAAAACAGATGCTCCTGGCACCAGCGCTCACAAAACTATTCCCCTTTTATTGAACCTTTGGTTCCCAGCAATTTCCCAGGCTGAGAGCATTAACAATTTGTGTGTCTGCAGTGTTTGCAGGGGGCAGCTGAGTTGTGGCTGGTTGTAGTGACTGTTGTTTCATGCTGGCTTGGGGAGCAGAAACCACGCTGGCCTCCACTCCCCCAGGAAAACAAGGATACRCAGCAACGGGGAGCAAGGAGGAGGCATATGGTGAAACGAGGAAGTCACGTGATAGAGGTACAGTGAGAAAATTTGCACAGGACTTGAGATGGAGCAGAAATGTGAGGGTAGAAAATGGGAAGGCAGGTGGCATCTGCAGGGGAGCCAGAGCAGGACGAGGAAAGGTGCACAGACAGAAAAGGAAAAAAAAGATTGTCAAGAATGAAAGTAGTGAATGGTCCCCATAGGAAAGAAAGTGCTATTTTAAACTCCTGGGGTGTGGGGAGAAGTGCTGTGTACTCAGGGAAACTAAAGGAGACAGCTGGTATTTGTGTATTTAGCATGGAAAGTAGGGCAGGAAGCTTGAATAATCATACGTATAGGGACAATCACTTCTGCTGAGCTTAGGAGACACTTAACACTGTCTGCTTCATCTGGAGATATTAATGAAATGCAGCATCATAAGAGAAGAAAATAAGAAATAAAGAAGTAAAGAAGTAAAGAAATAAATAAGACTCATGTCTTTGGTTTTGTTTGTAGCCTCTTGTGGATGAAAAAGATCTTTCCATCTAAGACAAAAAACCCCACTGCTTAACAATGCACAAATGCACATAAAGTAACAGCCTTAGGCAGAGCAGCCGGAGACATATTGTGGCAGGGATGATAAGCGAGCCCCACTGCACTGGATGACAGGACAGCGAGCTCGATACAGCAGAGAAGAAATACTACATGGCATAAATACTTACTTTTTTACTTTTTTACAGCATCTAAGAAGAAAGAATAGGAGCCTGGCTAAGAGTCAGAAAGGCTACAAGCTTTGGGTCTGCACTCTGTTGCACATGATAATCAATGAAATCAATCCTGCAAAGAAATCCAGAAGGGCTCTTAAGGCCATTGGAGATGCTGCCAAAGACATCAACAACTTGTGCAATAGCCTAACCTGTAAAGGCAGGACTAGAAGAAACTAAGCCTCCTTGAATCAAGGGGGTTTGAACARACTAAATTTGAGGAATCTGTCTCTGGCTGGGAGGTTATCCTCATCATCACACTCAAGACAAGGCTGGGATGAGGCCAGTCTTCCTTCTCCAGCTACTTGACCTAGCTCACTGCACTGCAAATAGTAAGGCTTTCAGGAGTCTGACGGGAGAATAAAAGCAACAGAGTACCTTCTGTCCATCAGTGAGCAGAGGACTTTTCAGGAGTCTCATGTTTCTTCAGCTTCTCATTCATTTTCTATTAGTTATGGCTAAAATGCTGAAATAGCTCTGAGAGCAGAGACCTGAAATCTCTCCTTTCCAAGGGAGCATCTGCATCACCAAGGCTCCCTCTTACTTCTTCTCTCTTTGATGCTGTGGGCTTCTCTCAGARGCAGGTGGCCCCATGCCAGATACCTGGGGCAAGGGGTGAGACAGCCTCCCACTGAGGAGGGTGATTTGTCTCTGATAGACCTGCCTTCCCACTCCATGGGCAAAAGGCAGCTTGTTTGGAGGCCTGCCTTGGAAACAGTGCTCAGGGGGACCAACTGCAGTGGCTGGAGCACCCTGCTCATGTTGGACAAGGTGCCCATTAGGGCAACCTAACAGTTTCCTGGGGGAATTCCTACTGGGCTTGTAAGATTGTCCAGGTTGTACTGAAGACACTGAGTATCCTCTAGGTCTCCAAGATAGCCTGCGAGCTGCCTGTGCTGCTCCTGTGCTYAGGGACCTCTGCCTTACATGGAGGTTTCTATTGACTGTGTATAGGACTCCACAGGATCCTCGTAGGGAAATACCTAATATTTAGGCACTTGCTGGCAGGAATGAGCGCTGGAATAATTTTGTGGCTTGAGCACTGCATTTTATGTGGTTTCATCCATTAAGATTTCTCAAGATTCTAGTATATGTGTATAAAAGCTGAAATACATTATTAAAGGGCAATCCTTGTTGAAGATCAGTTCTGCTGTGTTACTTGCTGTAATTTCAGACCAGCTCCACAAAACTTACAAACTACAAATTATTATGAATTTACATAGATGCAATAGAGCTGAATTTTGTCATATAATATTACCTAGAATCCTAGAATAATTAATGTTGGAAAGGACCCCTGGAGATCATCTGGTCCAATCCCTTGCTCAAAGCAGGTCAGCTTTGGTCTTGTTGTTCAGTAATAATTTCAGAGGCATGCTTTTGCTGATCCACTAGGCCAGAAGAGTTTTAAAAAAGACGCTAGAGATATGGTAAAATGACCACAGTGTACTTTATTTAATGATTTTGGTACCTTGTGTTGCAATAAAATAAAAAAAATCTACAAAATCCAAATATATAAAATTTTCAAGTTTTCCTTTTAAGTTTTACAAGAAAAATCAAGTTATAACCAAGGAAATCTGTTAGTATGAAGCACTACTTTCAACTTCATTTCATCACAAATTGCAACTTACTTAACAGACCAAAAGAACTATGGTACTGCAGCACATCAAATACTTCACACACTGTGTTCTTTACTATAGCACATGTAACCACTGCCATGGGAGACAGTAGTCTCTAGCCAATAAAGACACTCTTCACAATCTGAACTCTAAAGGAATGTTTGTATACATGGAATCAGAATATATATATTTACAGTAAGGTTTTTTTAATAACTATTTTGATTCTTCATTTCAAATAAAATACCAAATACATTTTTACAATGTTTACAAGTCGAAGCACAAGTTCTGCAATGATTATCATTCACCTCAAGTCACTGTGCTTGTACTGGGGGGATATCTACACTGTTCCATGAACACGAATGTGATCTTCTATAACTTTATTTCTGCAATGATGACTAAGGAGTATAAGCACAGTAACAATTATTTTAGCACAATCAGTGTATAATGCAACAGTTTACAACAGAAAACTGAGAAACTATTGGTCCATTCTGTTCAATTTGCTATTTATCTGCCAACTGTTACTTAGTTTTTGTCACATAAATTGTGTACAAGATAAGAGTTAAATAACACAACTTGAATAGGAAAGAGCACACATTTTTTAAGGCAAATTAATAAGCAGCTTATGGTGTTTTTTTTCTGGATAGTTAAACTATACCCCAACAGAACCTAAAAATAAAATGTATGTTCTGCAACTGTTAATAGTTAYGTCTCGTTAAATTGATCTCCTCTATAAATTGATCAACATGGCTTTGAACCTGGTTATTCAAAATGGAAAGAACCTCCCCCCTCTCCCCAAATATAGAAAGTGCATGACTTTGTGTGTGCCAAAACAAAACAAAAGGCAGCTGAGGTAGTTAGATGTAAAATGTGTTTACGAAAAATAACCAAGAAACTAAACTCAGGACACACATAGTAAAAATTCACTCATCTGAAATTGATTTTATATCATGTAGCAATTTAATGCCAAGCATGAATCTTTATGATTTCAAAAAAAAAAAAAATATAGTAACAAAGAATGGCCACAGAATATACTATTGGAATTTGAATTTCAAGTATTTGAGTCTATTTGCATGTGCACTTTTTTACAGGCTTTTTATAGTGTCAGGAAATCATTTACCTTTAATCACATGAGATCTGGTCTACTTCTGGAATTCCAGCTCCTGAAAGGCAGAAATGCAATACGAGTGCTGGAAGTTGTGCCACTRTATGTGCCCAGGGGCACCACCATTTTGGCTCAAGTGAACTTCTAGGCATGCATCTTCAACAGAGTCTCCTGGGGGACTGTTAGGTACATGCTCTCTAAGCAGACCTGGGATGTAGCCGTGTGTTTGGATATATGTGCRATGTACCCACATGTTTGGGATCCCTCACCAATTATTTCTACAAATTGTGTATAAGCAAACCCAGAGTGACAGTGCTGCCCACTGATGGAGCCACCCTGCTGGAGAGGGTGGACTGTGCCTGCTCAGGAGCCATGGCTGGTGAGGAGCAGGCATGGGCTCTAGTCCTTGATCATGGGAGCATTTTTGTGATCTACTTGGTCTTAAATTAAATTTTAGACTCTCCTTTGGTAGGAACCAAAATCATAGAGAGGATCAGCCTCCACCTTGAACTCTAGAGTCATACCTCTTCTCAGGCTTTACATCTGCACCTGGCCACATGGTAGGCTTTTTTTTTTTTTCTTTCTCCCAGCTGGAGAGAAGGGCTGTGTCCTCCACGCTGAGGACAGGACACTCTACAAGAAAGTGTTGGCTTGAATCCACTGAGGATGAGCAGGGACTTGAGCCTACACCTTTGGCCCAAAGCTCTGGCCAGGAGACTTCTGGCACAGTGGAGCCCCAGCTTTCCATTCTGAGTCCTGCTTCAAAAGAAGAGCGAGGCATTTTTCTATACCTTATGCACAGCCTATGTGTGTGAGTGCAAAAGGAGACTTCAGGATATGAGTTTCACAGAGAAGCCTACTTCTAGAAGACAGACAAAACTGGAAAAATATTCCTCTCTTCAATAGTAACTGCCTGTAATGCACGCAATTACTGAACGGGCTGGCTCTTCTCAATCCTGTTCTCAGATCCTACTGCTGATCCTTTCACAACACGGGCGCGTATAACGGGGTATTGTGAATTCTGCGCCTCACATCAGGCACCCGACTAAGAAATCACAGCAGGGAACATCACAACATCACAAATGTAAATGTATTTTTATGCWAATACATATTTTTACGTAAATATATATTTATTTAATTACCTGTGAAAATACAGCCTTTATACTTCTGAAATGAGTGTATGGTTTACATACAACTTATGAAAGAGAAAAATGTGTCTGTATTATTTTGGGGGGGGGGGTTTCTATCAAGCAAGAAAATCCTGTAACTCATTTGTATCTGCTTAGTTTTACTTTTGTAAACACCCTGCCTTTTGATCATGATTTTCAAAAGTGACACGTGATTTTGAACAACTTCGCTTCTCGTGTGAGGAGTCATTAATGTTCACGGTATGTTGAACCTACCTAGTACAGAGGCAGAGCAGAGCCACTGGTAATTGCTAATTACACTTACACATTTTTGCCTTTATTTTTTCCTGCTCTTGCTACAGAAAGGAGTGGAAAACTAGAGAACTGGGGTGGGGGATTTCTCAGGGTGCTGTGCAGCTTCCCCCCTAAATTTTGTCAGGAGCTCCTGCTCGGTTGCTCAGACTTTCTGGGGGTGATGCTGTGAGACTCTCAGCAATCATCCAGTTTCTTGTGGACTTCAAGGCTTTGCAGTTTTACGTAAACCCAAGCAGAAAGAGATATTCTAATTTTGAAGGGGAGGAGACTATTTGCCAGATCTCACTTCATAAAACACAAAGGTGCTAAAAGGCACACCTTTTAAACTGTTGTAAAAACCATTATTCTTCACACGAAACAGCAGTAGAGGTGAACCTTTGTTTTTCCCTGTCAATTTACAAAATTGGGAACTGGATTTTTTTAGGACTGCATCACATCAGTTAATGAACTTGTTTTTGTTCTTCGCACTAATCCCTAGAGCTCGATATTTTACTGTTCGAGCGCTGCGGGTGTTTAACGCACATAGGCTCCCTCTTACCTCAGCGCGTGATAACTTTTATTCTCCGCCTTCCCTTTTCGTAGAGGCGCACTAAAAACAGTAGCTCGATGAACTCCCCGAGCCTCAGCAGCCAAAAGGCCGCAATCGCCCGCGGCGAGGAGAAGCCGGCCCTTTCCCCGCCGCGAGCTCAGCGAGGGGAGAGCCGTGCCGTGCCGCTCTCCCTCGGGTCGGCGCCTCTGCCCCTGCCCCGTGCGACGCGGCGCTGAGGGCCGAGACGCGGCTCGTCAGGACCGAAGTCCCTTTCGTGGGCTGCAGCGGCTGCAGCGGGACTCGCGAGCCTTGTGGAGGGCTGCGGCGGCAGGCTGAAGCTCAGCTGGCGGGGAGAGCAGCGGCGCTCCTGCCTGAGCTTGAGGTAAAATTTCACCTCCCCAACTTGCCCACTTTCTCTCCTTCTGCCCTACAGCCCAGGGATTTAGGCTTTATGCAGGATACGTGGTTTTCCCTTGAAATAGGAACGCGTAGCTTGCATGCAGGGTACTTTCTCACAGAAAACAGTACTTTTAATAAGCTGTCTGAAAATGTAAAGAGCTATTTTAAATTATTCTGGAACCCAGCCAGGTATCTTGGTCTCGTCCAGTGGCTAACAGAATTGGAAGGCCTGGAAATGCTTTAGTATTTCTTCCAGTTTGATATTCCTTCCCCAGATATTTCCGTTAACTTAGCGTAATCAGCACTCAGTGCACAACGACAGACTGTTTCACTGGACAGTAAAATTCAAGTGAGCTGTAAAACAGTTGCAAAAAAGATTCCTTAAAAATAAATTTCGTTTGGGGAGAAATTTAAAAGCAAAATGCCCAAGTACTTTCTCCTGGGGCTTATCTGAGTTCATTAAACTCAAGAGAAAATCACCCATTAACGACAGTGGACATTCAAGCATGCTCTTTATGATTATAAACCATCAACGCAAATCCCAGGATAACAAATGTCCAGAGTGTTGGTACAAGTATGATTTGCTGAAGTCTTCACTAGACCAAATTTCTCTATCATCAGTCTCATGAGAATTTCTTTTTTTYCCCTTTTCTTTACTGTAAACTGATCAAAAAACAACCGCTATGGAGTCCTACAAGATCATTTGCCTCTCATGAAATTGCTTTGGAAAGCTCGCCCAGTTTAATAATAGTCTAGAAACCCTTTTGCACACATTCTGTCAAAGGAGACCAAACTCAATAGTTAAAACAAACTCTGAGCTCTGCATCTCACAAGATAAAGGGGGCAAACATACACAAGTTAGTTAAGTACCTTTTGCAGTAATGATTAGACAATATGTTCTTTTAAATTACTACTGGGATTGTTAGTAGTTCTGGTAGGAAACTGTTTGGAAGGTCTACAGAGGAAGGACTGTTCCAATATGAATCAGCTGACATGCTCCTTACAAATAATACATTTCATGAGAACAACATGTAGTAAGGAAGAACAGCTAAAGGGATTTTTTTTAATACAATAAGATTTCAGAGAGCTTCACAGACTTTTAAAGCACAGTGTACCCTGACAAATGACAATAAACTCAGCATGAGGATGAGCTGTATTTACCGTGCCTCAATGGAGTCCCTTTCCAATGCACTTGCCCTACAGCAGGAAGGTGACTCTCCCATTTGCTAGTGCCATGTGTCAAATCCAAAATCCAAAGGACTGACTGAGTTGTTCATGTCTTGATGGCACAGACAAAAACATTTTTACAGTTAGTGTTTGATTAAAAGTACAGGTAAGCAAGCATGGGCAAAAGAACAGAGTCAGCTTCCCCTTTTCCCATAGCCTTGCACATGGAATGGCATCTGTGGGAAAATACAGTGATGCTCATTTGTTACAACAAACTTTAGCTTGTTAATAATACACAACTCAAAGAATAGACAGCAAAATATCTGTCCTACCATATGGGACGTATTATGCAGGGGATAGTTTCAGCTCTTGGGAGTCAATGGGAACTGATACAAGCTAACTGCAGTCTGGCTAAAGAAGAACCGCAGTGCCATAGGGGGTCAGGGCTTACTAATCCAAGATGATCTTAAGTTATTGCCTGTTCTGTGAATCTCTAAATAAGAGATGTTTATTTTTAGGTTGTTAGGGACATACAGCAAGGCTTTTGGAATTATGAAGTAAGATCAGCTGAACAGCAAAATATGATGGTTATCTTTAAAAATCTTCCTGCTTTACAATCAATAAAATTACTTCAATATATCATCATTAACTTGCTTTTTCATCTCTTACTATGGAGATTATCTCAGTGGCCAGAATAACATAAGGGCATTGCTGAGTTTTGTACTGTTAGGTGAGAAAAAGGTGTCTTATATAAGCCGAATGCCTTTTTTTTCCCTCTCTTTAGTGGGGGATTGCATCCAAGATGCGTAAGCAAAAGAGGAAAATGGAAGCAATAAAAAAATCAGAAGGATATCTAGTAAATTTTTCAAACTTGTTTGAGTGAATCTATGAAGAAAAGAGAACTGCGATGATATGTTACAGATCGTGTGAGAGGCTGTGGATGCTTCCGTAGGGATTTCTGTTGCAGTCAGGGTGCTTCCAAACAAGCACAAACTGATAGCCTATAATATGATTGAACGTCCATCAGCAGTTATTCCCATGAGGAACTGAGTGACAGAATACATGAGCATGAAGAAATATCATGAGGATTCACATACTGAGTAAGATTCAGAGTTGTTCTCTAACTATAATGACTTTTTTCACATTGTCTACTTACCTCCATCCTCCTTTTATTTTTCTCCTCTGTGCCTTTACAAGTGCACATACATGTACCATGCACGTGGTCTTAAGCTGTGCCTGACAAAGCTGATATGAGGACTACTTGTGCTAAAGCAACATGCACATGCAAATCCACTATTTGCCAAAGGTAAGGTATGAGAAACCGAGAGCATGAGAAAATGCACAACCACTTAACAACACCAAGCTTATAATATTCCACATACAGAAAAGCCCATCTGAAGAGCCTATTTTAAAAACTATGTTCTTGTAGAAGCCATCTGAGATTTATCCTCTATAAAGAAAATAAAATAATTTGTTGACCTATAAGCTATTATAAAGATCTAGGATATCTAAAGTTAACAATCATCACTGACATAACAGCCATACAAAATTCTTGTCACCCAGGCCTTAGTTTGAAATATCTTTGTATCTTATTGCTAATAATCTACTCCTGTTAATAACAATGAAGTTCTGTTTAGGAAGGATCTTTCACCGTCTCCCTGCATGTTCCAGCAGGCTTGTAACACATCTTTACTAGAGAAGGCAGTAACTGTGCCATAAATGGTATTTTGGCATTGAG
>NW_028186523.1:4161420-4164682 GCF_003343005.1 Rhea americana
TGTTAAAAGACTCTGATCTCTTTAGTCACTGAAACAACAGAGCCAGCTTTTCCACAGTATTTCACAAATGCCTCTAATTCCTGAACGAAGGAATCACTTGTTAACTTTCATGTGGTTTTTATCTTTGGTTTCCTGGCTAAGGTTCCCAGTGGATATGTTTTCATGGTAAAAAGTGTGGACGCATTAGCCATCATGCTGCAAAATCCGGGCAGGGAGTGGGCACAGCCAACCTACGAGCTCTCGCTGAGCCCCTTCTTGCTGTAATGATGCTCCTCTGAGTACCAGAGGTAGCTTAAGATTACACCACTCGCTAGTTCCTGCTGATTTTTATAAACTGAAAGAGTATTAACCTATGACTTTCCTTCTTGTGAAAGGATTTAAAATAAATGCTCTGCTGACCAAACTCTTTCTCTGTTCAGAGATCAGCTTTGGTGCAGGCACCATTAGATTTTTCCTTTCTGCTTCACCTCGAATTACCTGAGATCGACCTGTGTGCTAAAAGCAATGAATTAAAAAGATTCTCCATTCATTCTTCCAGTTCTTAGTGTTGTTGCTAAATGTACTGTTTTGTTACTTGGTCATTTCTCCAGGACAAACTGTTCTACAGTCAGCGCACTCATCTCATAAATGAAAATAAACTGCTGTTGGGTAGAATGACTTTTTGGTTGACGTGGAAGCAGGTGACCAGAAAACTGGCCAGCTTCCCATTGTCAATAACTAGAGCTATGCCAACCATATCAATCCACTTTTGAATGCAACTCCTTGCTCATAAAAAACAGCTCAAATGGATGAACGATTCATAAGACAAATGATGAGAGCTTAGCTAGGATGAATTTACTCATGTTGCATTTCTTGTAGCTCTCTCCCTCCAGTGTGGGCACCATGCTGTACACTGCTAACAGAGGTTTCCCTTTATTCCCTAACTGATTGATGTTTGCTCACAGGAGCTTGATTACTGTATTACAAGTCACAGATCTGCAGTATTAAAAATGTCTGTTGAATTAATTAGCTGCAAATCAACTTGAGCAAAGCTTGACAGATTCCAAGCTGTTCTGATAAAATAAAAAGGAGGAATCAATAGCAGCCACAAACACATGTCAATATGCTGGCACTACCTTATAAAAAGTGATAGCTGCCCTCTCGGCTGGTATAGGGTGATTTTTCATTGTCTTAATAGCACTGTCCAAAGACTAAATCCTACCCAGAGTTGTGTGCAGTCGAGTGGATGGCTAAAGTGTTCTCAGGGAAATATCTCCTAGTGGCCAGGAGTAATTGAAGACTCAAGCCTTCAGTTAACTGGTTAGTAATCTCCTCCTTAGCTTTATAAAATTAATTCTTGTCAAACATCAGCTAAGATACAATTTGAGATACACTGATAAAGCAGAAAAAGCTAAAGGAATGGATTTTTATAAAACTATTGGGGTRTGGATGAATCAAATGCTATATAAAATGCAACAGTAATTAAAATTTCAGAAATACCCTCTGTATACTCATGGTACAGCATCTAATATTTATCTTCACTACATAATCCATGAACTAGCAAATCTTTCCTTCTGGAAACACATGTCAGGTAATTGCATGTGTTTTGGATAACAAACTCTTTTTTAGTGTTCTTCAATCAAGATTAAAGTCATGCTAATCTACCAAAGGTTACTCCATTTAAAATCTACTGATGTTGATAACTGAYATTCAGTGAAACAAGTATAACTGACATTAAATGAAACAAAGGGTTAATTGATCCCWTTCCCATTTACTTGTATTTGTTTTCTTTTTTCCTTGACGAACCAAATGTGGTATCATTAGATCTTGACTTAACAGGTCTTCTAAAGGAATTGCATGTAAGGAAAACTTGTTGGAACAAATCCGTACTAAGTCTGTGCAAATCTTCATTTTGTCACTCTACTCTTTTACTGTAATATTTTAGCTAATTATCTATAACTTGAGAAATATTTCCTTTACAACTCTTCATTAAAGTACTGGCATAATACAATGCAAAGCTGTCTCCAATAATAACTGGAATGCAGTTTCCAATAATGTGTTTTTCCTTTTGGAGTTGTCACTTGATTGCCCTTGGAGTCAATGCTCCTGATACTTTTTTTTAGGATTAGAATCTGAATGACCTACCAGATTAAATCCTAGCAGATGCTCAGGACTTGTTCTGGAGTACAGGAGTACATTTACCCTTGTAAATGCACACACACAAAGTCTGTCTAAGCTCCAACAAGAAACCAGGTGAACGTGGCTAGAGTAGCACGGAGTGCCTTAATAAATATTCAAGGCAAGGTATTGTGATTCAGGCTTTGTCACAGTGCTAACCATGTTCACACAGCTTTTGGTCAGGCTGGAAGGCTAGGAGAGTGTTTCTGCAGCTGYCCAAAATATTTAGTGTTAGACATTACTCTGGCTGGACACACAAAGTGACAAGGGGTGTGGACAACAGCTTCCGAGGCTTCAACACTAAGGGAACTGGATCCATCAAAATACTAGGAGTATGTCTACACAGCCTAGGATAACCTCACGTTTTAAACAAAGAGGAAGAACAGCCTCAAAATAAAAGGGATGGAGCGTGGTCTTCTCCTCAATAGCCTGAGAGATAGTACCTAGTAGTTTGAACCACTGCAAGCTTAAAYATAACAGAGCCTGGTCTTCCCTTGGTCTCTGTTTACCATAAATCCATGGGGCAAAACCCTTCTGACAGCACTTGTGGGCATGAGTCTTTCAGGTGACTCCAAGAATACCTGCTTGGGGGACCCTGGCAGGTTGTGGTGGGAGACAGGTGCTGAGCTACTCTGTGCTGTGAAGACCGAGGGGTTTCTGACCAAGTCCAGGAGCCAAATTTTAGGCGCTTGAATCTTTCCCATAAAAAGTTCAGGAGCTCCAGGTCAGTGCATTTGGGAAGATCACAGTATTGGGTGATGCCCCTGACATGTCTCAGGTGCTGTGTTTTCACCCGGCCTGGTTACACGTCTTCCTCCCTGTGGGCTCTTTGGTGCAGGAGGTGGGGGAGGCAGCACTGGGCTGTGACCTGGCCTTGCCCCAGTGTGGGCTCTTAGCACCCAAACACAGCCTAGTGTGTGCCTTAGTACCACATTAGGTATGTGGATGCTTCCTAGATGTTCAGCTAGCAGCTTCTTTAAGCTGAGGAAATCACTTATTAGTGAACATCTGTTTTGCAATAGCTCTTACATACTAGGTCGCTGTGTGGACACACTTATTTCATACTAGAAATGCTTTTGTGAACTTCTGTTCAGTGCAAAAAAAA
>NW_028186523.1:4164727-4303000 GCF_003343005.1 Rhea americana
AAAAAAAGCCATTTTAAACACAGAATAAAAGTACCCACATGGCCATCTCATACAGGATAACTGTATGTCCTAAAAGGATGTGACCCTTTTATATAGTAGAACAGCTTCCTTGTGCAAAAAAGCTGCTAGCACGCCTAGAGCACCTACATACCCCAAAGTAAAATCCAGAAGCTATTGCTTCCAATAACATCTAAAATAAGAGGATAAAGTGCCTCGATACAAATGTTTGTATCCATAGTAGCCAGATTTTTGTTTCTATGAACATAGTATCTAGTTGTATTGACAAATCCATTACATTTTTAAGCTTATCCAGACAATTCCTGGAGACCAGAGTTCTGGCCAGGCTATAAAGCTTTTTAGTTGTTTATATTTTACAGACTGTGCCTGGTATATAGAAGTTTACATATGATCTTTCTATTAGTTGGCTGCTTATCTCACAATTTCTTGTAAAATCTGAATACTGCACGTGCAAGTCTGTTAAAATTAAACAAAGGCTTGTCTCTTATCTCCCTAACTGGTGCAAATCATCTCATAAATGTGCTGAAGAGGGTTTTCCCCCTGCATCTTGCATATCTGTCCTCTTTGCTCCAGGATTCAGAGTAGGCACATGGCTTACTAATGAGTATAAGATTCACTGCATAAAAATTAGATGCTCAGCATTCAGAACAAATGTCAGTACAAGGTCCAAACATATGAGTTTAAAAAAAAATCCTTTTTAATGAATGTGCTGGGAAGCAGTTGGTGTTTATAATGACCACTGGAAATGACTGTGGTCTCATAGATGTTTTTCAAAGTCTCCTTAATAGGATATGAAATACGGCAACTCAGCCAGAATGGGTATATTCATAAATGTCTGAACTTAAAAAAAAAAATAAAATTGGTTCATTCGTGGTAACACAAAGCTAGGAGTATGTATTTCTGTTTGAGCCAAGTGACATTCAGGCTTTTCAATATAAAGCAGAACTCCAGCTGGTTCAGATAGGAGCTAGCAAAGTAGAGTGAAGACCTGATGCATACACAGTCTGGATTCATGCAATTATTCACTGAAGGCTAGGAGCCTTATTTTTCTCATGTTCTTACCTGTATAAATGTGAAGAAATCCCACCAAACACCTGCAGTGAGGTCACTACTGCAAAACAAGTTTAGAAATGGGCCTAGTGGACCACTCATGTATTWAAAAAGCTTTGCAAGTTACAGGTAAATCACTCATAGCAGTGACACTATTCCTCTAACCTTGCCTGAGCGAGGCTTTACGAGGTTATCCCCATCTCTCCTGTAATGAAATCTGCTCATATCAGATGTGAAAAATCGTTTTGGAAGCAGATCACTCAGCAATTTGCATCCAAGTGAAAATGTTTCAAAAAATCGCTACATACGAATTCCAGCAATCTGTTGTGCATTTTTTATTCTCAGATTTAAATGGATCTTTTCTCATTTTGAACTTTATCTGTTGTGTCAGAATAAAGAGAAATGGATGCAATGCTGTGATGAAAAGACGTAGTTCTATAAACAATCAAGGGAGGGTTTCGTAACATGATGTCTCTGGTATATAAATGGCTGTTTGCCACTTACTCCATTTGGCTTTCTGCTGAGAGCGTGGGCTTCGTGGGAGCCAGTCTAATTGCTACAATTAGCAAAATTAAATGGCTTATTGTSTATTTAGACAATTCTTCCCACATTCTGCATTGTTATACTACAGAATAAGTAATTACAGTGTTGGGCTTGTAAATTCATGGACACATGTCATGATTATTTTCATCGTGCACCTTTTGCAGAGACACAGCCTGGAAAAGCTCATTCAGATGGATGYACAAATGCAATTTACTCTGCTTCCCCCTCCTGCACGGGAGCAGAGAGGCAGCAGTAGGACCCCAGCAAGCTGCCGAAGTCTTTTCCTTGGCGTTGTGCAGACAGTGCAGGAGGTGCAGAGCTGCAGAGTAAATCACAGCGTCGCATTCACCCTGGATTGCACGACTTCAGGGGCTGGGCAGTGGCTTTGGGAGCTGACTCTCCGGCAAAGATGAATCAAACTCAGCACAAGGTCATTCGTAAGGGCCTTAAGGAACTGTATGATCAAATCATAAAGATTCCAAAATTTGTTTTTAATAAACGATAGGCTAGATGTGAATATTTGTTGGCCAATAGAAAGTAAGTGAATATATTGTTTTTTATAGTGACTGAATACCTTTCCAAAAAAAAGCAGCATTTGGACTTCTAGTACCACTCGTGAAGTATCCTTTTGGAGAGATAATAATGTATTGAATAGACATGATTTAAGCAAACTTGGGGTTAATAACTATTCACCACGTAATAAAAATTACAGCTCCAGTAAAATTTTAATTTTCCTCCTCTGCTTAAAGGTATACAAAGTTAGGTGGCATGAGGCCTAGCATTTAACTTTAGAAGGAAAATTTTTATCTAATCCCAATGTTATAGAAATGAATTAATAGAAAATYTGTTGTTCTGCCAATGAAAATATCATTTAAATGTAATCAAGCCCACATAAGCCAAGCACAGAAACATTGTTCTAGCACAAGAAGCAGATTTCAGGTGACAAGCAAAAGTAGAAATGAGTTTTTTCATTATTAAAATGCATGAAAAAAAGTATTGCACATATTTTCAAATAATTCATTTTTAAAAAAGATTATCTTATTGTAGGACAAATAACATTTCTTTTAAAATAAGACAAAAGTTTTATCTTACATTTTCTTATATATTTTCTGAATGAACACGGGTATACAGTACCTTTCCTTTATCTAATCAGAGCAGTGAATATTACTTAAATTGTCTTTTCTGTAACATACAAATCCATAACCCTTAAAGTTCTGGACTAAGTCTTTAACCAGATAAGTTATCTTTAGGTCTGCTGGCAAATTTGCTTGGTTCATTAATACAATGCTTACACGACATTTATTTCTAACAGACAAAGAGATATGATTGCTTTTCTTTACAAGATTACAATTATGAACTTCTTTTATTTTTCCTGTCATTCAGGAATGGAGTCTTAAAGACCTGCTTTTTTTTTTCATTTTTTTTTTCAAAAGCAGAAGTTCATTTTTTTACAATTCTTTTTTTTTGCTATTGCTGTCTTTATTGATAGATCTTAAAACTGTCTGTGGTAAAAAGAATAGTGCATATCGATTATTAACTGTCCATAAGGCCATCAYGGAATTTCAGCATGGACTATGCTTAATTTTGATAAATTCTATAAAAAATTCTTACAGCTCTGTAATGTGACCATTCATGGCAAAGCATGAGAAACTGTCCATGMAGTCATCTGAGTGTTACATTTCAATGGGCATCCTATTCTCCRTGAAAGTATCATTGATGTTAAGAACCTAAGATTTTGGAGAGTGTATTTTGACTCAGTACAAAATGACTTCTCCCCCTTCCTCAAACACCTGGACGGATTTCTAATGTCATGCTGTGCATACACGCTACCAGGTATGGCTCTGTGCACATATACTGGAACCTGCGGTAGTCCATTTAAATTTACAAACATTATTAAAAACGTTAAAAATGATGGGAGAGTACAGAAAGTAAATGCTAGAAATTAAAACCCAGATGAACAAACAACCCCTCTGCGCCCTTCCTTCCAAAACCAAACAAGAGTGGATTAATAAAAACCCACCCCAAACCTTCTTCGGAAACCTTGCAGTGCAAGTGCTGTACGYGGGCTGGACTGTCACCCTCAAAATTCGGTATTAAGCAATGTTTCACCCTCGAAATCCGGCACTAAGCCCCCCCTGACCAAGGGGCTTCCGCGCCGCCTCCCCGGCCGGCGGTGGGGACCCGCCGCGCGGTGCTCGGCACGCTGCAGGGCTCTCGACGCGCTTCCCGGCGGTGCTTCCCCGGGCTACCCTGTCTTAGGCACTAAAGAAGCAGCAAATTTCTACAGCTGTTTCCAGAACCAGCCCTCATGTCTTGGATAACCACAGCCTCCCCTTTGCTTGGTTCGTAAAGGAAAACCGCGATTTCCTCGCGCGGCCGAGCGATCGGTGCCAGAGTGAAGGCTCTGCTGAGTTTGACTGGGCAAAGGACTTGCTCCCCAAGCCTGGTTTTGGCAGTTAGTACAACGGTGCATTTTTCTGACAAAATAGGAGTGCTTTTCTCTGAATAATCCGCTACATCTCCACAGAGCGGGGGCAAACGCTTTGTACAAAGCTTCAGGTTTGGACTATCAAAGGATTGTTTTATTCAAAAATGATTATACCGGCCACTAGCCACTGCTTAATTTGAAAATACCTAAGAAACCCTTCAAGGATGGGTGTTTTCTGGTCTGTGTAAAGTTCTTTCTGGCTTGCAGATTCCTGCACTTTCACAGATGTTTTGTTTTGAGGAACTTGCCCCAGCAAAGAATAACAGATATTTCATGAATAAAAAAGTCAACATTAAAAATGGTTAATTGAATGCATACAAATAAACATAGGCTGTGTAACCTCTGCTATTTCATAGTAGAAATATTAATAACAGGAAAGACTGAAATTTACCCAGCAGCATATACAGCAGTGACTACACTGAATATACCTGACAGTGAAGATAAAAATACCAATCATCAGGTCTTCTCCATCCTGACAATGCCGTTTAAAACAGTAACTCTTCAGTTCTGCTTCACTCTCCTAAAATGGATGGAAATAGTTAGAGCAAATTGTTTCTTATGGAGTCACTTGGTGTCTTTACAAGCCATTTACATTTGAAGCAGGATCCACAGTTTATGGCATATTCTAAAAGTACCCATGTAGGCTTTCATATGGCATTACACTGCAAAACAAATCTATAATGTGTGAAAATCATGTTTATATCAACCTGTAGAAGCTAGTTGATAAAATTCATGGACCAATTCTTAAATTCTAAGCTATAAAGAGAATGAAATGTATTAAAAGATTTGAGGTTTATAAAAAGTAACCTTTTTATACCATATTTTTACTTTACAAAAATATTGAAATAATTCATGAGTTATTCACTCTGCACCAGCTTTAAGAAAAATACTATCAAATTTTGACTTGCACCTTTAATGCATCTGAAAGCACCATCAGGGGATACTTTTAACATAAAGAAGGATACCATTGACTAGATTYAGGGAGGTATTTGAAACCCAAAAGCTTGCAGCAAAAGCACTCTATCACGAGAGATTCAACGTAACTCTTATGCGTATCCGGAAATAAGTCCTGAACAGGCTCAAGAGGGTCTTCCACATAACTTGGTTATATGGTTACTTTACTGAATATACTTACTAAGAGGTGGCCGAAAGCCTTTAAAAGACATCACTTTCACCTTAGGTGGGAAAAATCAGAGCTGTCCGTACATGCTGAGAACTCGATTGCTCTTTCCTGCTTCTGGTTCTTGTAGGGCTCCTGCGGCTCCTTTTCTGTCCCTCAGGCAATGATACCGATCTTGCTTTTCTACAATGTTTGGCACTAGAAGGGTATGGCATGTCACGGTCTCTTATCACCCCTGCATACATTCACATACCGAATTATGCATTCTGAGTCCTGAAACAGAGAGAAGTTTCAGTGTGTTCATCTCCTCCCAGGTTCCTCCCAAATATCTGAATGGGGTCCTCCAAAAGGTTTAGCATAGGAAAACTATTCTTCCCTGTTCTTTTACCTATGTATTTATTTTTTGCAAATTGAACACTGAATCATGATTATCATTTAATTTACTTCACTACGTGCTAGAGCTCCTTTTTTTTCTTCTGAAAACCAGAAGTGAGCTGCATAGGATTTCTGTTGAAAGTAACATAAAGAACCTAAACTTCAATTACAAAGACTCTGAAATTCCACTGGAAACAAACAGTTCTGTTGGTACTAATGCTTATGACCTAATTAATCAGAATTTAGTTTATTTTTCATTGATAGCCTTACAAACATGATGATGTATCTTTTTAATTAAGAACTATTCTGCAAACCTATTCTAAAGTGAATGGTTTATCTGCGGGCATGCTGAGGTCTACTATGCTCCTATTTTTTTTCCCCCAGAAACCAGTTTTCATAACAGCAACACTGCATGATACAGTTCTGTTATTTTTGACAAGTTTTTTTTTCTTTTTTTTTTGCCATTGAATATGCAAATATCAATCATTCATTTCTAAAATAAAATGCACTACTGGCTAAAGTTGAAAGCCCTGATCAGAACCTTCCTAATGCTTTGATTGTGAGTACGGTGCAGTCAGAGATTCATAGCAGCAAAGAGTCGTGGGTTAGTTTCCCCAGCGGAAGTAACTGGTGTGTGTGTGTATGTGTGTGGATGTGGATATGCGGATTTTTTTTTTTTTTTTTTGAGGCTTTCAGGTGATGCTGCTGTATCAGGGTCCTGCAGACAGACTGCACACAGTGRATCAAATGATAATCATGATGATAGCCAGACTAAGAACACTACAGCTTGTTGCTCTGTTTGCAGTATGCAGTTTAGTTATTCTTACAGCCCTACCGTCAACCCTTAACTTGAACTGTAACGTTGGAGCTTTCTTCAAGCTGTATTTTTTTTTGTTGCTTATAATGTGGTTTCATACTCCAAGCGCTCCTGGATAAGGGCATCATCTTTATACTGTAGCCGTGGAGGAGCAGGGGAACATTCAAAAGCTAGGATTGCCTTCCTCAGGCTCCTGTCCAACACGTGTCTCTCCCAGGCTGGGTACCTGTTCCTGAACAGATCGATTTTAATGACAGACTCCTCAATCCTTGGTGGCCGGGAGGAAGGYGTGGAAGGTGCGGTGGGTCTCACCTGAAACACGGGCACGCACCCGTCCCTCTCTGCGAATTTCTGATCCCGCTCGCTCGTGACACTCCGATTGTTGGAGATGGACCTTAGCGTGCTTGTTGCCACTTCGGGGGGCAGAGCRAAGGCAGCGGCGGGGTCCTCACAAGCACAGCTCGGCGACTGCCCGAACCGCGGTCCATTGGGGTGAAAGAAGGCATAGTACATCAGCATAAAAACAATGCCCGTTAAAAAGCTGCTGAACACCACGCACAGTGCTGGTATGGCAAATGCATCAGAGATTGGCGGGGCCTTGTACAGATACCACAGAGCGCTCAAGGCGGTATTTTCYAAAAGGATCACAAAATAATAAATGAAAAGCCTACAGCGTGTCCTTCCTTCCTTGACATTGAACCAGCTGAAGATATAGATTATCCCCACAACCATGTCGAAAACGATCTCCTCCCACTTAGTGATGCAAAACTCTGTCTCGCAGTGGACGATCCAGAAGGTCATGATGCACCAGTGGAGCACGATGAAGATCCCAAAGTACAGCTGGAAAACCGAGGCAAACAGAGCAAAAGTAATGACCCTTGCTGCAATTGTGAAGAAATGCCAGCAAAACTGGATTATAACAGCCATATAACTGATGGGTTTCTTGTCATCACGGGAGTCACGGAGGGCCTTTTGGTAGGAAGCCAAAGCCCAAGCCAGGGACACGAGAGATGCTGCAGCAGTAAGACCTAGGAGAAAACAGAAGATGCACTTAAGGTGTAATTAGCATGCCAGCACTTGTTTTAAACYGGTGAGGTCCTCGCTGCTTTAAATGCACTCTTCACAACTCACATACGAAAATCCATTCRTTCTCCTTCAGTTCAGCCAGCAATGAGGGCCAGACCCCCTACTGCTGAGACTTCMCTGCGCTTACAAACACATTAGCGCTTGCTAGTTACACATGACCAAGAGTGGGCAGCAAACCACATTCCGAAACACTTCTCTGGCACATTCATATTTGAAACAAATTCATTAGTTCACAACACCGAGCAAGTCAGGAATAGGTCACTTCGGCATCTGTGTGATTTAACAGGATCTACTGCAGTTATCATTTTAAAGAATATGAATTTTCAGCTTTCGATAAGTCATTAAAAAGCTCGATATAAAGCAATTAAGCCTAATTAAAACATCAGCAACTTTTACATATAGAGTACACTAAATCAAATAAAATGTGAGAAWATATCTACATGTTAAAATACAACTCTATGGATATATGTTATGGCTACTGAAGTTGATAGCCTGACAGATTGGACACAGAACAGAGTTAACTGAAAGTTTTGAGGTGGAACAAATTTCTGCCTGGAGCCACAGATCCTCTGATACCCAAACACTTTGTGGGATCTTCAGAGATATTTTGTCAAAACTAGCAACACAAATGCAGAAAGCTTTTTATTTTTATTGTATTAACGTAACTCTTGATAAATCAAAGTTTAGACTGTGGTCTAATGCTGAAGGAGAAATGTCGGCCATTTCAATAATTCCACCATTTTAAAAAGAGTTTTTAGTTTGTAGAAATCATCAAAGCTATATTTTATTCCAACTGGGGATTAAATGTTGGAATGTTGGAATTTTCTACAGAATTAAAATTCTGAATTTTGATGCTCTTAAAGAAAGGAATAATAAATTAATATTCATATGACCACTGTGTCTCCCATTTATCCCAGAACTGCTCATTTGTAAGGCACTGACCTATAGTATTTCTGGAAAACCTTTCAAATGTTTTCCACAAAAAAATCAATATATCTTTACTTTTGTGGTATTTTCAAACTTATTGTTATAAAAATAGTTCATATTCACCTGAAAATATGAAAATAGTAAAAAATATTTTTTACAGAAACCTTTTAATACTTATTTTGGGTGTGTATTTTTGTTTTTCTCAAAGTGATTTTGATTGTTATGGGTAGATGAACTATTTGATTTGCATTTAAATGTAATTTTTAAACTAATATCTGTTACTTTCTAACCAGAAAAATATCTTACATTCCCATTTAAGCATTGATATGGTTGAGTATAGTTATTCACATGCTTAACACTTGCACATCATTATGTTGGAAGTGAATTATATATCTTATTTACTAGATGATTAATTTTTATTATGATTTGTATCAAGGTGCTTTGGATGGAAATGGGAATTCAACTGAAATGCAGAAAGCCAGCACTTTAAATGTGCTTATTTTTTAAATAATTTTTCTATGAATATTCTGGATACAGAGGAAAAATGTATCAAACCTAGTTTATATTTAAACATTATTTATTAACCAAAGTGAATATTACATACAGTAAATGAATGAATTCATAACTCTCAGCATCCCATACTGCGAATTTATTCACAGATCATAAAAAGATAATGACATTTCRGCTTATTTGGTTTCTAAACAGTTCCCTAACTTTGAATTTACTGGTTATTGAAYCAAATTAAACTGAAATGAAGAAACATTTCTTTTGTCTGCTGTGTAAAGCTGTTTAATCGTTTCAGCAGACTTTGATTCTGGATGCACAGATAACAGTTTTCTTCCTAGTCCAACGATTTCCTTCCGAACTAAATCATCAAGAGTATATTGGTTAAATATTACAAATATTTAAGTTAAATGCAAAGTGTATCAAAACACAGTAGTTAGTTTAAGCCTAAATATATGTTGTCAAACATTCACCTTTGAAAGAAAATTGTCCTAAACCAGGCAAGTGTAGGCTATGGAAATAATACTTGATTCTGAAAGAAACAACCTCTTTAAACCTCTAAAGTCCGCCGGGCTTGAGGCGTGGAGATTTTGCTCAGTAAGCGCGGGGGATTCTCCGTCCTCGGAAGGGGTCGGCTGGGCTCGCGGCGCCTCTCCCGCAGCCCCCGGCAGGGTGCTAATTATGGTGGCAGCTCCTGCGAATTTGACCAGTCTTTTTTTTTTTTTTTTTTTCCAGAGAAAAATACCAGGAAAGCAGTCGGCAGAAATATGGGATAAGCTTACAATTCTGGAGAGTGTTCCTGAATAAAACATCACTGCTTTTCTTTCCGCTCGGATGCCTGGATGCCAAAACACTAACACTACTGCTGGGATCCTCCTTCGTGGAGAGAGCAGCTGACGGCACGGCGGACGGGGAGGAGGCAGGGTGTAAACTGGTGTCCTCCTTTGCACCATGCATCTTTGCTTTTCACTCTGGGCTGCCCTTCAGTGACCGCTATCCCTGGAGACAACACTAACAGCTGAAAACGTAACTTCTCGTGTGCTTGCAGGAGCGGTTTAAGTATTTCTGACAAAACAGAGTTCATTTCCCTTAGGGAATGAAAAGTTTGGAAAGCTCGATGAATAAGAAAGATACTGGATAAGAGAACCTTCCAATATAAATGAGCACGCTGAACAAGAGCTCAAAAATAGCATTATTAGCATGGGAAAGGATAATGTGAGAGAAAAGTCCATATATTTCTCTGCAAATGTAACTCTAATGACCTCACAAATCCCCCAGAAGTATGTATAGATAGCATCAGTTTTACATTAAGAAGTGTAMAATCTTTCATTAATGCACACAGAATGTACCCGATAAAACGTTAAGATTCATAGGAATTTCCAATGCGCTAATATGATTTCATTCACAGTCATTTTCTTTGACAGAAAGGAGCAAGTACAATAGCAAGTTAATTTGGTTATTTAAATAGTCATTAGCAGGGAAACATCTGTTGCTCTTAYAGAACAAACTGCGGGATACAGGAATACAGGAGGGGAAAGGAGGCAAAGGAATGCACAAACAGAAAGAACTGCTACTACTACTATCARGTATCTATTCCTGTGCTATTAGCAATGATGTTAGAGATACAGAATTAAGATGAAACTAAATGCTTCATGGCGACCATCCATTTTGCTTTATTGATGAGGCCAAGCACTAAACAGTTATTAAAAGTACAATTAATAATGGGAACAATAATGTAAAATTCATGCAAACGGCAGCTTGCTGATAAAGAAATATTGTAATATAAATAATTCACAGGGAAAGGTTAGGTACAAATGGAACTATTAGAGAACTGAATGGATAATTCATTAATTAGAACATACTGACACATTTACTGAGTAAAGTCTCTTTACTTTAGTCTCTTAAGTTTTGAAACGCTTGTTTCAAAAGGAGAACTAAACTAGATTTCTATCAAAACRAAACTTTAAAATCATGAAAATGACATTAGGAGGAAAGGATAAGATGTTCTTTTAGCGTTAATGAAAAACAAATAATTTGTAGCAGTGCAGGGGGTTTCTTAAAGAGCAAGCACTAGTTTTTTTCTGCCCTCTCTGCTTAAGCCTCCYGACTGACCCTCCAGAGGCTACAGCAGCTTTCTGTTGTTTTTCCAAGCAGTCAGAAACACCTTGGTCAGCTGTACTTGGAATCTTGTTTTCTTGTTTCTCTCTATATAAGAAAGATTCTTGCATTTTATACAGCCTGGCATATTTTTAACGGTATTGCAAATCCAGTAAGATTAAACTGGAATGAGCTAAAGCTCATTAAAGGCAAGAAAAAGCTAGTAATGTCTTCTACAGGAAAAAAACAAGCAATATATATAAGGGAAAAGAGGATATATATGGAAGCAGATACATTTTCAAATGCAACATTTTTTCAGAAAAGCAAACACAAATAGCTACAGGAATGCTAATGAAGTTCTCCAAAACAGTATTTGTCGGAAATCAGCCTGAAATGTTTCACCCATGAGTAATCCAAATAAAGTTGTTCACAGCAGATACAGGTTTTCCGTATTACATCCCTGCTTGACAATTCACAACTTAATTGTTTCCCGCTGACACACCTCTGCCTTTGCATTTTGATTCCTGCCTGCATGCATATTTAACTTTGAGGAACGCAATTCAACTTCTAAGCAGCATATGCAACTCCATAGTCTGTATTTTTCCTCTGCTCCCACAATATAATCTTTAGACTCGGGCATAACTGAAAAAATCTGGGTCTCATTCTCCAAGTCTGATCTTACTCTTTTGTATTTGCATGAGTAAAGACAAATTCAGGTCTATAAACTACTCTTTTGTAATCACGTCAGTCCATTAAGCCTTTATGGAATAAGTCCAAAACACCTCAGGCCAACTGAAAGCCCTGCAGATGGGTGAAATAATAAGAGAAAATCCTCCTTGACTTTCAACCTATTTCAAAAATCAAACTCTTACCAAGGCTTCTCCCTCTGCTTTATCCTCCTGTTTCAAAATTGTACTCATCTCACCATTTCCAGGTGTAAATTCGTGCTAGAAGCAGGAATACTAAGGAGCACTAAGCCCAGGATATCTGGGCACAACCATTTTGACTGGTATCTGGAATTATGAAACACGTCTGAAGGAAGCCTATTTTCACGAGCTTTTTAACCCAGCTAGAAAAGTGAAAAAGTACTCATCCAAGCTTTAAGATGCTTCTTTGAACCAAAGCCAAGCAAAGAATCTATAATATTCATCAGTCCCCTTAAGGCCCTAATCCGGTAAAAAATATACCATTTTCTCCCCTTCTCTGTTCCCCTTCAGTTTCCAAAAATGAACTCGCTACATTTACAGAGCCTTTTCTATGCTATGGTAAGAGTAGCCATGAGTTTGAGGCCCACATGGAGGCCTTGAAGGCAGCTTGAGAAYAGCCTCTGGGTGCTACACCACTCCCTTTATTCCCATATACTAGTATGGTAATAGTATACTAGAGGGAACATTGTGCTACCACATGTGGTTTTGCACACAGGTTCTCTGCATGCTGCAGAGCCCTTCCTGGCCATACGTGGACCATGCTTCCAGGTTCTCAGTGTGTATTTCATGCTCATAGGTCTTGTTCCCTGCCAAGGACTGGAATACAAAACCTGAAGTTGAATTTTGCATTTTATACTCTCCTATTACTTGAAGGTTTAAAATACAAACTCTTGTCCTCACCTGGGTTATTTTTCTCCCAGGTCACTGATGATGTAGCCTGCCAGAATAAGCTGTAGCACTGTATTAACTATCCATATTAGAATCCATCCTTACAACCCTGAAAGGAGATTGCTATAAATTCGCACTTCTAATCTCCAGCCAGCATTTCTATAGTAGATCCTTTCCCTCTCAAAGCTTCACAGTTAGTGATATTTCTTGTACAAGGATCCTTCCTGACTCTTTGCTGGCATAYGTATTTTTTTTCAGCAGAAGGAAACACCACTATCTTAACATCTGCTCTCAGAGAGCTTCACAGATCCCCAAAATACRCTGGACATTGATCTTAATATATCATTTTGTACTCCAAAGCCTGTGTTGTTATCACAAAGGGGTTCCAGGGCCATAAGCATGTTGGCAAGATAATCYTATAACTTTCTTACACCAGGAAGTTAGTCTATATTAGTGGTCCTCATTCAGCTGCCACCACATGTTCCTCAAGCCTCTRGTGAACAATAATTCTTATTCTACTGGTGTACATGAGTCCATATTCACTGCTATTCCTCCCATGAACACATAGTCAAAGGCATGCTGTGGCACTGAAACAAGCTGCTTGTTATCCAAAGGGGACTTGTTTCACCCTTCCCAGGTGCCACCAGATCAGACTGTGTCCAGATAAGAAAGGCAACTTACTGAAATATTTCATTTCTGAAGTTTTTCTTAGACTGTTTGCTACTCATAAACATGGGAATGAAAATCTCTGAATATGAGTTTCTAGCTGTCCATATTTCTCGAGTTTTTGGCATTCACAGCTGGGGGTATTCAAGGTAATAAAGAYTGTTTTATCAGCTCACCCTCCAACATATGGTTTAGCTTTCTCCCACCAYGTACTGAGGTGAGGTAATGCAGTATGGGGGATGATAGGAACACTTTCCCATTGAAATCTAAATAAGATTATGCCTGATATTGCCTCTCCTAAATGCTACACAATRCTTAAAGAACATGCCAGCGTACGTAAGAACAGTTTTTCTTATGTTTCTTTTTAGCTGTTCTCTACAGTTTTTTTCTGGCCAGACGGCTTTCAGCTCTTTCATTAATTTGGCTCTCTACAACAACTTACCTTTGCCCTGCAAGTTTAGAAACATCATATATCTACTAAACTAGTTSCTTTCAACCTTACTTGTTTTATAGACTCTCAAATTATATTCCAGAGGTGGTTTGGACTCTGTATAGAGGATTAGAGTCAACTGACAACAGATTTGCTTATTGCAGTTACTTTTAGAAGATTCTTGGGGTCTGAACCAGATACTTACCTAATGATTTGGCTCTCACTGCACTCAAGATCATGCACCACTTACCAAATCTAACTGTTAGACACCTATCAAAACACTTCTGCTGAGCAGYAATCCCGACCATAACTTTAAACCTGCCCAAAGGTACTACTGAATGATGGTGATAATTTTATTTYAAGCTAAGATAAAGAATATTTTCTMTCTCTCTCCCTGCCAAAGCCATCACTACTTTATACAAATGTAGTCTTTTACTCACATTTTGTTTTTGGCATCTCAGGACTTCTCACAGAGACTCYGGATAAAATCAAAGTCCAATAAATCAGTACAAGACATATTGGTCACAACAGTCAAYTTAGCATCCAAGGAGCATGAGGGCTGTGAAGGCTGCACCTCTTCTGTCGCTCAAGAGACCGTAGTCATTAATTCAGGACTCTCTTCCTCCACAGGCGGCTAATGATAAGAAAGTTTTGGCCAGAATGACRAAAAATTCTACTATCTTCTCATCAGTCTGCAGAAGTAATTGATTCTTTAAGACATTTGAGCTGGAAAAAAGTTGCATTGCCAGAATATGCTTGCAAAGGCCAGTTACTAGTTGACTGAGCAGCTTGAGTGATCCCTTTCCCTCTCTCAAGAGTACATTTTCCTAATATTTGTTAGTTTCTAGTTCTACTAAAGATTTGTTGCATTTATAAGCTACAATTCAGGAGCTGTTATTAGCCACTAAAGACGTTCAGYCCTTCGCAGGCACTGACATTACTCTCAGGCAATGATGCAACTTGAAGTGCGGTCTGTACATTGCCAGGCTTGGCAAGGTAGCATGARGTAATACAGCCTGTTAGGAAGCTACGCTTAGCCTTCTTACTGCTACAGCTAGACTYCTTTTTGCCTGTTAATTAATCTGGTATCTTTGTATTCCACTGAAGTGTGTGCAACATAAACATACCTACTGAGCCCAGGATTATTTACATGATTAACACATTTCTTCTTAGGTAAAAAGCGTTTTTATCATCTTAAGGTTGCTGCAGCTATCTGACAGGAATTAAGGGATAATCCAGAGTAAGCAGAAACACTAAGCAGAACAAAATCCCTGCTATTACTGCTTGGGGAGAGACAACATCATGATGATATAATGCTAAGCTAAAGGTATGGCACCATCTATGGGAGAAGGCTCCACCTGCACGGCTCAGCACAATATCCTGCACAGCTAAACACTTTCCACGAAGTCAGCGGCAGAAGCCACAACACTCCTCCTTGCTATCAAACATATGAAAGAGAAAACAACTTGGTCTACCAGAAGAACAAAAATTTTTGTTAAAGCTTGTTTTGAATGAAGGTCTTTTTTTATAGATCACATTTCTGTGATTTTGTATTTATTTTTCTGTTCTGCTTTTATATCCTTTTGCTTAGATAAGTTCCGGATGAAGTTGCCAATGGAGTCTCTCACTAATTGAGAGGAATTAACCACATAGATTTTTACTCTATGGTTGCTGACAAAATCAACTGGATTTTTTTTCTTGGAAACATTTGGAAAAATATTCTTCTAGTGAAAAACAAAGATGTACACAATTAGTGTCATTTAGATGTTACTGGTATTTTATGAAAAACAAAAGCTTTTTTTCTTTATGAATATAAAAATATTCTAAAAAAACAAAATGATATTATATATAGCCTACTACTGTATGTCCATGATCAGCAAGAAAATTAGTATTAGCTTTTAATGCTTGTTTCTTTTGTTAAGTCATCTTTGTAGTCATCTTTGTCAAGACCTGTGCGCAGTTTTTTCTAGTTTGCAGGACAGTGTCCTGCCAGACCCTGCAGGCTGACTCATGGATCATGACATATGTGAATTGACCACTTGGATCAAGAGATGTCAGGAAAGTAACATTTCAAAACAATAATTCTCCAAGCAGCAATAAAAAATCTAGAACAAAAGCTATACATATAGTAGAAACAAAACAGCTAAAGTAAAAAATGGTGATGCTAGAAACAGTATTGACTTTCTAATCAATTCTACATAAAACGATTTTCTAATAATCCTACTGCAATATATTTTTGCATGCACAAAACATACATGCAGTCATAAAATGTGACATTCAAACTTCAGGGGCCTCTACCTATTTCCTTGCAAGYAAAAGGTATTTTTGCTTGCCTAGGAATGTGTAGAAATATATCCTGAACTTTTGTAAATCCTCCATGCTTTGCAGTCAACACCCTACCTGAACATCCTCTAAGCACCACATCATTTCCAAGAAGTCAATTAGATGAGTTGCTGATGTGAGGGCAAGATGCACCCAGGAGGACTGGAAAATTATTATGATAAAACTTTTTCTATGTCTAAAGAGAAAAGAATAATTTCTAGAAAAAGAAAGTATGTATCAACATGTTTTTGTTTTAATTTAGCACAGTCAGAACAGACTCACTATCTTCTCACTTTTTTTTTTAGTGAAATGTGCAAAATTTGACATTTCAGCAACCTTTCAGCAGCTTCATAGAAATATACACTTTTAAAGTCAGGTAGAATGATTATAATCAGCTAGCGTACAATGTAGGCCACTGAGCTTTGCCTTGTGAACACTGAGTGAATTTCATACTTGGGTTAAACCAGGTGCATAATCATTCAAAAGTTTCAAATAATGGAAAAAACACCTTATCCTTCCAAGTGATATTTACTCTCACTTTAAAAATTCACATATTTTTTTCCAGTCTGAATTTGTCTACTTTTGGTTTGCAGATATTAATTTGGCTGAAGTTCTGTAGAGTTCAAATAATTTCAGCGTAACATTTCAAGGACCTTCAGGGTCAGGCTGCAGTTTCCAGGACATCAGTTTGTTCACTTAGAAGTTCTTATTACCTTTGAAATATGCAGACTAGTTTCAGCATGGCCTTACAAATATATATTACAAATATATATTATACATACATACATACATACATATATATATATATATATATATATATGTATATATTTTGGAGGATATCTCCTCTCCTTCTCAAAATGCAACGATAGTATCGAGATCAATGTCCAATGGACAAAGATGACTGCTATCAGTAGAACTCAATGACTAGTGGCGTTTCCAAGTAACTGTTTTTTAATGAATATTACATTTATGTGTCCAGTTATGAAAGGACTATAGACTGCAAGAGGAGGAGACGTGGACTCTGAAAGTCACTTCAAACACACATATGCATACATATGAATATATTTTCAAAATGAGGTCCTAAAGTATTATTCCTGTCAGCTCTAAGAATCTTAATCATTTGTCTGGCTAAATGAATACCCATAGAAATCTCAAGAGAATGGACAAAGCAGGTTTAAAACAGATTTTAAGTACTGGAAGATAAATGTCATAAGCTTGAAATGAGTTAGTGAAAGACATGTTGCTATTTACCAAACTTTCTGCTGTTTTTTCAGCTAGCTTCTCAGAAGCAAAACAGCTTGAAATGACCTTACTGGCTGCAATGCAATGGAGCAGCCAGAAGTAGCTTCCTGCTGATCCAAATTGTCTGTCTCCTCTAAGTACCTTTTTCAAGAGATAGTGAATATCAATAAAATACATATAAYGCTATCACACAGGCACTAGGAAGGTTTATTGAGGATTTGGGAAAGGAAGGGCTAAATCAATATTTCAAATATAGTAGAGATTTTTTCTTCAGATATTGTACTAGCCCAACATAGAGAGGATGAGAAGCCAAGACATGCTCCAGAATGAAAAATACCCCAAATACCTCATACTAAGTCTTATTACAAATCAGCAGCATGGGACSAGGTCACCGGCAATGAAACACTGACTCCATGCAGAAAGATAGCACAAGACCATTACGCCCCTTAAATCTCCTTAAGCCCTAGGTTTAGAAATGGCTTCATAGACTCATATTGGCTTTCTGAAAGGAGATAAATTTCATCCTCATTAAGTAACTGATGTTTCTCCCACTTGCACATTAAAGTCAGTCTGAACTTAGTCCCTTATCTGACACAATTTGTCTAAAAAATATTACATCTGTATCATTTTTCTATGTTTGCCTTTTAAAGTTTCTCTAAGCTTTTCAGCTCAAAAGAGATGCTAAGGATAATGTCTGATATGGTGCTTCGGGAAAAAAGGCAATTAGTATCGCTCTGAAAAGGAATTGATTTAGCATTTGTGCAATTCCTCTTAGCAGAGGGAAAGCCAAAACTGCTGGTGTTGTCTGGTACATGATGCCAGTTAAGCTTCCCCTGTATCAAACGGAAACATTGCAGCTCTAAATCTTCTTCTTGTTTATTTCACTTTGCAAGACTTCAAATATATTTTCTCAACAATTCATTAAATAGCCTTATTTTTTTTTGCTAGTGGAAAACCAGTCACTAACCTGTCCTCCTCCCTCTCAAAACAGAATCCATATTTCATCTACTATGCAGATGATACAGACGGAAGCAACGTCTAACCRATTTGAAGATTCAGTGTATAATGGGAAGCCTGTAGATTAATTCTGGTTCTAGTTTACTCCCACTTTTGGAATTTTTTAGGTATCACATCATTTATAAGCAAAATAAATATATTTTATATTTAGATTTATATACTATATATAGAGAGATAGGCAGGCACAATTTGAAAACTGCAAGTAAAATAATGACTCAACATCTCTGCTGAAAAGCTTTTTCCATATTTATCTATGCTTTGTTCCAAAAAATTGCCTTAATTTCAACCTTAAATTAATCTACTTTCAGTTTCTGACTCTTGTTTGGAAGACTGAAAAGTTTCCCAGGCTCCTGCTATCAAGCATGTTTTTCATGTGCAAGCACACATAGACATCTTCTGAATCTCTGCTTTTAAAGACAGAAATTCTTCTATCCTCTGTGTAGAGTCTATTTCTGATTCTCAAATATATTCTTCTGTATTAAAACACGCTTAGCTGAATGAGATAATTCTGATCAAATGATTCAGATCAACATATAATGATAATCTGTCCTACTCGCTATTTATTACCCTAYATGTCTGCAAAGACTAGGCAAACTGAATCAGTCACTGAAAACCCAGCCTGAAAATATTATATACTGTCACTCATTCATAAAGCTCTTAAATAAGACTGAAGATATGGACAAGTTTTTGGTAGGTGCTGCTAAACATCGATCATTCACTCCTCGTTTTCTTATCCATTTAGAAGACAGTTTTTAATATATTTAATGTGAACCCTACTCATTCCAATTTGAAATCATGTTCTCATGTGCTTTTAAGTCACACCGACTTAAGCAAATACATACATTATAGTATTCATTATAGTTGCCTTTATCATTCTAACCTTATCCATACATAGATATAGAAAGGTAACAGATCTGAGGCCTAAGGTTCATGAAACAATTGCTTGCAAAAATGTACTGTTTAGCCTCTAATTCTTTGTTAAATGCATACCAAGTTAACCTTTCTATTATTTTATACAGAATTAATGACAGGCTAATCTGCATGCATTTTTAGYTCTCTAAGCCTTATTTTGTCATTTTACCATTTTTAGACGAGTTTCTTCAGGTATCTGCATATCAGTCTGCTCCATGGTAATTTTTCAAAATGATCGACCAATTTCAACAGACTTTGACACAGAAATAGATATCTCAAAGATACCAAGTTCTTTAAATTTTAGGAAAAATGACAGCTAGAGGAGGGTCCAAAGAAGTATTCCTGTGTAGAGGAAAGCAGGAAGTTTCAGGTATTYTTATCCCAAGGACAGGAAACCAATTAGCAAGTGAATATGTGTCTGTGAACTGGCAAACCCACATACATATAGCTACTGTTTCTTACCCAGCCAAAGTCATGATAGAGAACTGGGAACATGGCTGGGAGTGAGCAGTACGGTGTGGCAATCTCGGGGATCTAAGGAGAAACTAGAAATGTTGTGAGGGCAGTGGTTAAGGACATAGTAGGAGTAGGAAATAGTGTGTGAGGTGGCTATGAAAGATATGAGGTAAGATCTGYGGTTATTCTAAAAAACAAAAGGGATAGAGAGAGAAAGAAAGAAATCAGTAGGAATGAAGCTTTGTTACTTTCACTACTTGGAAAACTAATAAAGTAAGTAAGTAGGCACTCTCCTGTTCTGGAATTCATCTGCGCAGGGCTACAAAGACGATCAGAGGGCTGGAGCACCTGCCCTGTGAGGAACGGCTGTGAGAGCTGGGCCTCTTCAGCCTGGGGAGGAGAAGACTGAGGGGGGATCTTATCAATGTGTACAAGTACCTGAAGGGAGGGTGTCAAGGGGAYGGGGACAAACTCTTTTCAGTTGTCCYRTGTGACAGGACAAGAGGCAATGGGCAGAAAYTGAASCACAGGAAGTTCTGCCTGACTGTGAGGGGGAATTTCTTCACTGTGAGAGTGACGGAGCACTGGAMCAGGTTGCCCAGAGAGGTTGTGGAGTCTGCTTCTCTTCAAGGCCCGCCTGGATGCAGCCCTGTCTACCATGCTCTAGGTGACCCTGCTGAGCAGGTAGGTTGGACTAGATGATCTCCGGAGGTCCCTTCCAACCTTACCGATTCTATGATTCTATGATTCTATGATCTGTTTTGCCAACATTTTGCTAAAGATGAATATTTCAGTCGCTATATAAAGCTGCAAAAGGGTCCTACAAGCTAGAGAAAGTATAGTTCAGGCTGGTAATAGGAAACAAGGCCCTGTAACATGATCTCAAAAACTCTTGGATTAGGTTTTAGAGATTACTCAYCATCAATCTCAGAGCAAAGAAATAGGTGTCTGTTGTACATCAATGTGACTTTAAAACTYGATTTATCAAGTTTTCAGTGGATATAGTGAGGAGGAAGTGAGAGTCAGTTGCATACCTTTTTTTTTTTTTTTTAAATGTATTGGTTTGTTGATCAGGTATGACAGCAGATTAGCAAGTTTTTTGTTCCTGGACACTGAAGGTGACAAAGGCACTACCAGTTCCTGTCACTGGCACATTTTTACAAACAGAACAACAATAAAACAATCAATCTATACTAGTAACTGAACATCTGCTAAAGAATATGACGTATAAATCCAGACTTTTCTCAGTAACAGTGGCTGTAGCAATAACGACGTTGCAACCACAGAGCTCCAAGTTTGGAAGCAGTAACTCTAAACTGACTTGTGAATGCACTAGACCAACAAAATGCCTCATTTCTGATCCATCTTGATCCTCTTGGCTGAAAAGGAAATAGCACTCAGTTCTTTTTGCCTTGCYGAACAGTGTGTGCCCAGGATATTTGTGGGAGGGAGACAGACTAAGAGAGGGAGAGAGACTAATTCCCTTAGTTATTGATAGCTATGAGGATGTTCAACAGGGAACGACTCTTCATTCACCCTGCAGAAAAAGAGATTATCCTTCCTACTCCTACATGGAGATAATTAATCTCTCTGTCACATAAAARCATAGCTATTCCTTAGAGAACAAAGAATGGCAGAAAGCCCTCCCAGCTACTCCACAAATACTCTGCTAAACAAAGAATCAATATCACAACCAATATCACGACAATCAAAATTTGAAAAGTAATACAAAAGAAATTCCAAAAAGTTTCCATTCCTACTTATAGCAAAAAAGTTTATGTACAACTTCACATATTTGTTTAAAATGTAGTGTGACTGTTCCAATGTTGCAATTTTACGAATTTGAAAACAGGAAATATGAGTGAAAAAAGGTGTTTCTTTTTTCTTTTTCTTTTTTCTCTGTAGACTGTAAAAAAAATTCCAATTGTTGCTTAAACTTCTACCAATTGTGAACACATATTGTGAAAATATAGCTCACAGTTACTTCTGTCATTATACAATGACTCATGACTGGGCTTATGTGACCACAAAACTTCTTATCTCCCTCCTCAAATAAGAGAGGTACTACTGTGTGTGTTTGGCCTTTTATACTACTTATAACAGTCCTGAGTAAAAAGCTGTAGTGTTATAAACATGCAGATGACACCCACAAATCCATGGGCCCCAACAGGATGCACCCAYGAGCGCTGAGGGAGCTGGTGGATGTTACTGCTAGGCCACTCTCTCACCATAAAACCTGGAGACCTACCAATGCATGCAGCATGGGCAATAAACAGGAAGAGTTAGAGATTGGCCTGTGGTCACAGGGCCACGATCTCATTGCAATCACAGAGACAGGGTGGGATAGCTCACATGACTGGAATGCTGCCATGGATGGTTATGTGCTTTTTAGGGAAGACAGGCCACGGGGGTGAGGTGGTGGAGTTGCTCTTTAAGTGAGAGAGCAACTGGAATGCATCGAGCTCTGCCTAGAAGGGGGCAATGAGCTGGTCAGGAGTTTATGGGTGAGGATTAAAGGGCAGACTAGCATGGGTGACATTGTCGAGGGTGTTTACTTCAGACCACCTGACCAAGAAGAGGAAGTCACTGCAGTGTTCTATAGACAGCTGGAAGTAGCCTCATAATCACAGGCCTTGATTCTCAAGGGGGACTTTAACCACCCTGATATCTGCTGGAAAAACAGCACAGCTAGGCACGAAYAGTCCAGGAGGCTCCTGCGGAGCATCGATGAAAACTTTTTGACACAGGTGGTGGAGCAGCCACCAGGAGGAGGTGTGCTGCTGGACCTTGTACTAACCAACAAAGAAGGACTGGTTGGAGATGTGAAGGTTGGGGGCAGCCTTGGCTGCAGTGACCGTGAGATGGTGGAGTTCAGGATCCTGTATGGAAGAAGCAGGGCAATAAGTAACATCACAACCCTGGACTTCAGGAGAGCAGACTTTGGCCTCTTCAGGGAACTACTTGGAGGAATCCCATGGGTTCAGGCCCTAGAAGGAAAGGGGGTCCAGGAGAGCTGGTTAATATTCAAGGATCGCTTCCTCCAAGCTCAAGATTGGTGCATTCTTATGAGTAAGAAGTCAAGCAAAGGGGCCAGGAGACCTGCATGGAAGAGCAAAACTGCAAAAATCAAACAGAATAAGAAAGTACACAGAATGTGGAAGAAGGGACAGGCCACTTGGGAGGAATACAGGAACACTGTCATAGTATGCAGGGATGCGATGAAGAAGGCTAAGGCCCATTTGAAATTAAATCTGGCAAGTGATGTCAGGAACAACAAGAAGGACTTCTTCAAATATATCAGTAACAGAAGGAAGACTAGGGAAAATGTGGGCCTGCTGCTGAATGGCGCGGGGGGCCTGATGACGAAGGATGCAGAGAAGGCAGAGTTATTGAATGCTGCCTTTGCTTCGGTCTTTACTGCTAAGGCCAGCCCTTAGGAATCCCTGACCCTGCAGACAAGAGAGAAATTATGGAGAAGGGAAGACTTTCTTTTGGTTGAGAAGGATAGGATTAAAGATCATTTAGGCAAACTTGACACCCACAAATCCATGGGCCTTGATTGGTTGCACCCACAAATGCTAAGGGAGCTGGTGGATGTTATTGGTAGGCCACTCTCCATGATCTTTGAAAGATCATGGAGATCAGGAGAGGTGCCTGAAGACTGGAAGAAAGCCAATGTCACTCCAGTCTTCAAAAAGGACAAGAAGAAGGACCCAGGGAAATACAGTCCAGTTAGCCCCACCTTCATCTCTGGAAAGGTGGTGGAACAGCTTATCCTGGATGCCATCTGTAAGTATGTGGAGGAAAAGGAGGTGATCAGGAAAAGTCAGCATGGATTAACCAAGGAGAAATCATGCTTCACCAATTCTGATAATCTTCTGTGATGGAATGACCGGCTGGGTAGATGAGGGGAGAGCAGTGGATGTTATTTACCTTGACCTCAGCAAGGCTTTCAACACTGTTGAAACAGTTTTGTTCAACTTATTCATCGATGACCTGGATGAGGGGACAGAGTGCCTCCTCAGCAAGTTTGCTGGTGATACCAAACTGAGAGTGGCTGATACACTAGAGGGCTGTGCTGCCATCAAAGAGATTTGGACAGGCTGAGGAACTGGGCTGAGAGGGACCTCATGAGGTTCAACAYGGGCAAGCGCAGGGAGGAATAACCCCATGCACCAGTACAAGCTGGGGGCTGACCTGCTGGAAAGCAGCTCTGCAGTAAAGGACCTGGGAGTGCTGGTGGATGACAAGTTGACCMTGAGCCAGCAATGTGCCCTCGTGGCCAAGAAGGCCAATGGTATCCTGGCTTGCATTAGGAAGAGTGYTGCCAGCARGTKGAGGGAGGTGATCCTGCCCCTCTACTCAGCCCTCGGGAGGCCTCATCTGGAGTRCTGTGTCCAGTTCTGGGCTCCCCAGTACAAGACAGACATGGAGCTACTGGAGAGAGTCCAGCGTAGGGCTACGAAGATGACCAGAGGGCTGGAGCATCTGCCCTTGTATCCATATTACATGATACTTGGCGGGAATGGTCCCTGTTTTAATTTTTTGGTGTCTAGAACAATACCGCTGTGTTAAGCGGAATACAAATAAGTAACTAACAAGGTCTTGGAAATCTGTGAGAAAGAACAGCAGTTGATTACATACAGATTCTGTGGCTTCCAGCCACAGAATAACCGCGAGAAGGAGTCAACATGAAGGTTAGAGGTTGAAGAGTAATGAACTATTGATCCCCAAAGTCAGTGTGGCCCCYGAAATAAGTCTGSACGCGTGTGCAGTATCACAGCTGGTTATGCAGCTGGGGTGGAGTTGGGCTAGACTCCTTGCACTTGTTGGCCCCATGTGCAGGGACTCCTGCCTACCACGAATAACCATAAATACTGGAATTTTTCCAAAGGAGARTGAAGCTGCTACACAACAGAGGACCACGTTACCTCCTTGGGGATGCCCAAAAGGATTGTGCCTGCTGACTCTCTCTCATCATGCAGACGATCRSGACAAGCACTGGAGTGGTCCTTCTCAAGATTACCATCGGGTCGGTCTGTAAGTATTTACTAATAAACTGCTTGCTACTGAAGAGCGTTTGTGTGTGTGTGTGTGTGTGTGTGTGTGTGTGTGCTGGCTTGCCAAACCAGATGTTTGGCCCCTGGGAATCTAACTGGAACAGCCCTATGAGGAACRGCTGCGAGAGCTGGGCCTGTTTAGCCTGGAAAAGAGAAGACTGAGGGGGGATCTCATCAATGTGTACAAGTACCTGAAGGGAGGGTGTCAAGGGGATGGGGACAAACTCTTTTCAGTGGTGCCYGGTGACAGGCCAAGAGGCAAYRGGCACGAACTGAAACACAGGAAGTTCCACCTGAATATGAGGAAAAACTTTACTGTGAGAGTGATGGAGCACTGGAACAGGTTACCCAGAGAGGTTGTGGAGTCTCCTTCTCTGGAGGTATTCAGAACTCATCTGGATACAATCCTGTGTACTCTAAGCATCCCTGCTTGAGCAGGAGGTTGGACTAGACGATCTCCAGAAGTCTCTTCCAACCTCAACCCTTCTGTGATTCTGTGATCATCTCATCCCCACTTCTCCCAAGAGCAGACTGTCCCAGGAACTCACTATCTGGTTTCCAACCTATGTGTAGCCACACACAGGTGCTTTAGACCTGCCCCTCAAGTCAACTTTTCTGCTTTTCTAATCATCCAGTTCTTTTTAAATGCTGTTACACAACTGTTAAAAAAACAAACAAACAAACAAACAAAAAACTCCCACAGCAATGAATTCCACAGGCAACTAGTATTCTTGTTAATTTTAAAGAAAATGTTAGTTTTATTAATGGCTTAATATTTTAAAATAACAGAATGTCGTATTGAAGACAAAAGGTCTTCTTGTGTGAGTAAATACCAAATGAGTAAGTATATTCATTACTTCATTTTTTTCCAAAGTCCTTATTATTTAGTGTATTTCAACTCTTTCYTCTTTTTTTGACTAAAGCTTACTGAATTATGTCATCATAATAACCCCTGTCCTATGCCTCTTTCCTTTTTTTTTACCTCTCTCTTTCATAATGAGGTGGGAAAAAACAGAATACAATAGTCAAGTAATCAAGGTAAAGTTCTGTAGAATGCAGGAATATATTTGTAATTATCTTCTGTCACATTGTATCTCTGTCTGCATTAAGATCATTTATGCTATTCACAGAATATCTAGATCCATAAATTCATAATTTAGCATTAAAATAGATAAAGTTACAGGCATGATCTTAGTACACTCAATTCCCAATACAATTGTAAGAGTTCATAAACTGTGCCTCAGAGGTTTATAGGAAATGTAAGTCATGTTTGCACAAAAACGAGTCTGACAATGAGCAGTTAGTTAAACACATTATTTCTGTTCTCAATATAAAATATCATCTCTCTGTGCTGAAAAGGTGATAAAATTTCCCCTTATAGCTCCACTCTATCCCTTAAACTTCTTCAAGCCAAAGAACTTATTAGCTCCCACAATGTGTGCATTCCTGCAAATAGGACATTTTAACAATGCTTTGCAGATCTAACACCTTTTCTTGAAATATTTTAGTATTCTCTGCAGTCATTACATTTCTCTCAAAATAGCTTATGAAGCATGTCAGTATGACAGTTGTTCTTCTGASGAATGAATCAAGCAAATAGAGACTGAATGATTTGCCTGAAATATCAATATACAAAGCCTAATCCAGAGGAGGAACCCAGGAGCTTTATTAAAGCAGAATTTACTGCCCTAGCTACAAGGAATWTGTCTTCCAATGGCACTCAGTACAATTTTGCAGTAGACCCCTCGACCAAACTTTCAAATAATTTCAATGCAAACGAATTAGCTGCCCGCATTGGTAGTGTGCTTGTGAGGACACTCAACGCTACTGTCCATGAAGCAGCATTACAATCTGTCTGCACTGCAAAAGCTGGCTTTTCAGCCTGGCTTTGGATCTTTGGAAACTTATTTGCTAAGAGATCAGGTTACTGACCAGACAAAAACCCCACATATCTGAGAAGCTACTGCCAGTTGAGTCCCACTCGATTTACAGAAAGCAATTGGACTCTGAAAATAGGTCAAAGCAGCAAGGAGAAAATGTTTTCAAATTAGCCTTCAGCAGTGCTGAGGAACGGTACGGACTGCATTCCTTCAAGCCCAGCTCCCCTGGCCAGAGCAGTTACAGCTCAGAATGACCACAGWTCGCTGTTCTTAAGAGCTATGTGAATAAAACTGTCAGCTTACTGGCTTTCTGTAGTCTTGGTCAGGAAATAATTAGTTCTATCTCCTTACATCCGTGGGTGAAAATTTGTGCCTGTGCTCACCTCAGATAGTGTTTAACCACTGTTTTCTGAACATGTCGGGAAGGATAACCACAGACCTTGGCAACACCTCTGGCTGAGTGTGAGAGGTATTTTCTTTTAGGTTTTCCAGCCTTAGATGCTATTCACAAGATTATTGCAGCAATGTTAGATTTGTTCAAGACTTCATATTTATGCAAACAAACTTCTAATGATTTTCATGCTAATTCACTGGTAATGATTATTAAAGGAATTAATTCTTCTGCCCATCAAACCTGGAAGGTCTCTGTTCTTCACTATTTTAGTCCAGACTCAGAGTTCTTCTAGCAATGTGGCATTAAGGTTTTTTATTTAGAGCTTCTCAGAATTAAAAAAGGGACATGAAGACAAGAGGTCTGGTTCTTAGATCAGTAGTAGGGTGTAAATTTTCAATAGTTTTCCTGATCTGAAAGAGACTTAAGCACTTCAGGTATTTAGGAGCATAAATTCTGTGAATCCTTAGTGGAATTTGGGTTGCTAAATCTGTATGAGCCTTTGAAAACATCTTCTCTGATATATTTAGTACAATTACTTAATCAAACAATATGATTAGAATTTATTATTTCTGCGCAATTGCACATTCCAGGACAGTCACATGTGGTATCTGTGTACTTGTTGCCACAACGTATATACTCTACTCTGCCTATATAATAATCACACCGTTTAAATAACAATTTAATAGCAGCACTGGCTAAATAAGGATGTTGGCTTAAGCCCTTATTTTATGAAATATTGAAGATGAATGGAGCCAAAGATTTTCCACCTTTCTTAAAATTTTTTTTTTTTTTTTTTTTTTTGCATTTTCCAGAACAGAAATCACACTGCTATTTTACTGGCATATTTATAGGTTGATTATTAACAAATCTTCCTAACTCCATAAAAGCTATTGTACTCTAGGTATCACCAACCTGAACGGAATTATTACTGCATAGTAATATGTCCTCAAAATAGAAGGCTATAATGTGAGCACTTAAGCTCACATAATGAATGCCAGACTATCATACAATTATTCCTCTGCACAGTGTATAATTACAGAAACTGGAGAATATTCTAGGCTTGCAGTTTCTCTCTTGTTGGACTGTTTAGTAAACTTGACTGGCAGTTTCTCTGTTAAATTTTTTTAACCATCAGGGAAGCATGTCGTGCAGTCAGTTTGAGTGACAGCTAAAGAAAATTGACTAATAGGCTAACACCCCACATTGCATTGTAAAGATGCAAAACTATCCAGAAAACAAAGGATTGAAATACCTGAGTTATATAATAAATGACTTAATAAGGCATGCACGATAACAGAGCTGAGGAAAAGCAGGATTACAACCCAGGTGAGCTGTGTTTAAGAGGTATCAACAACATAACAAGCTTCTACGCCCAGAAAAGCAAATACTGCATACCTCAGCTAAAATGTCAATTATTTTATTGATTAATTTATTAATAGAATTAGTTTGCATTTTCTCTCTCTGAGACGAACTTAATCAAAGCATCATTTGCACCCTTAATGGCAAATGCTTAAATAATCACACATACTTTTCATAGGTAAGGACACAGGCCCACAGAGTAGCTGGAGAGTGAAACGAGGGGGTTTGCCCGTATGTTAACCTGGTATAAATTAAAGCAGCTTGCAGGTAGTTGTCATTTGCCCTTGCTGCTGACAGATTTAAGAGACTATTGAATCAACTGATGAGCGCTGGAGCAGTGCAGCCACGTTACTTTTCCCACRGTCATGCCCTTTGCATGGGAGGAAGAGCTACTCGCCTTCCACAGCCTTAGGAGATCTTTATATGTCGGAAAGCTCTACCACAGCTCCCTACTTTGAATTAAGGGCTTCACTGTGGTGGGAGTCATTGCTCAGGCTTGTGATATAGGTTGGCCTGCCAAGCAATGCAAGCGATTCCCTCAGTTATGAAGYACCAAAGTCACAGAAAGCAGCTAATGCTAAATGTCTGGGGCAGAAGATGAGGACGGGGAGGAAGGAGAGGGGAGCAAAGATTTAATGGGTTGCAAAAAGACATAAAACACCGGCAACTATTTCTATAAGAAAAATAAGGTTTGCCCGCTCAGCTTTCAGCAGAGACACACAGTCACAAGGAAGGAAAGGGATACTGCAAAGGAACGTGAAGAGCTGCTTCTTAATATGATTTTATTCTTTGTCTTGACTGGGCTTGTGAATATTTCACCTTAGTGGTTAAAAACTGTTACTCTTATTTTCTGAACAGTGTCTCATGGTGCAACAAGGTGTGAAGAGACTACAGAACGCAGCTGAATTTGAGTAATGTTAAATCTATCAAAAGAAAGAATTTGGTTGACATTTATGAAAAGTCCTAGTTCTGTTTTTGGAAGTAATTTAAACTTGGGTCTTTGGCATTACTTAGGTACTTAAGCCCCACTGATGTCAGTGGGAATACAAAAGCACTTTAAATTAAATTCAGTGGCCAAGCTATCCACGTTTATGGATAACATTGACCTTAAGTTTGCCATAAGATCCTTACTGCAGACCAGCTCAAACTAAACCTTTCTGTTGAATTCTTAGTGCCAGTTTCAGTTCAAGCTGGGAAGCTCATGTGAAGTTTGGGGTATCACATTAATCACTACCAACRGGCCTCCTTTCGTCCCTCCCCTTCCTCCTGTGGCACAGTTAGGAATTACACAGTTATAAAGATCTTGGGCTCAGCATGCCCTGAAACACCAGCCCCACAGATCTGTGATTTCCAAGTRTTTATATGTTCTGCATGGAAGCGGTCTGCATTGGAAATAAGTAGCCCTGGGGCAGCCCACAAAGTATGGAGTTGAYGGAAAAGGCTATCCCACACTGGGCTGATTAAGGATGTTCTCATGGTTGCCTCTAATATTAGGGTAGATATTTTCCAGCTTCTTAAGTCTGACATATCCTAAGTGCCTAATTTACTTCTGCAAACAGGAGGATTTAGAGGCTTCTCATTTTAAAATTATTTTTACTATAACTCTCATAACAAGGTCTGATTTAATACTAGCATCCAGCAGCAGTGTCCTAACATTATGTTAATTACCATCCCTATTTTACACCACTTTCTAAAATATATCAACAATTGGCTATTTTTTAGAACCAGATCCTGCTGTGGCTCGTGCAGAGAGAGGAACAGACTCACTATCTCAAGGAGACTGACTACAGTTTTTGACCTGGGAGAGCTTAAATTTGGAAGTGTATCCTGAGGGCACACTGACCTTGTCCCTTGCTGAGGGTATATTCACTGCCTTTCTGGGAACATGACACATTCCCTAGGACTTAAACTATATTCTCAAAGGCTAGTTTTCTCCTACTGACTAATGTTCAGCTCTGCTCTGGTGTTTCCCGGGGGCACACAAAATGCTCTGTATCTAGATAAGGGGCTTATCCATACCTGTATACTTTTTTCYGTCTTTGGCCAGTCATGCATGCATGAACTTGCTTTTCCTCAGTGGTAAATCTTCCGTTTGCTTGGCAACAGAAATAAATGACAAATTCAAGATAAGGTAAAAGCACCATTAAAACAACCTTCCAGGACAGAGAACCCATGGTCATTCAGAGCCTAATACATTTCTAGAGCAAAATTTCTTAGAAAAATTACTAATTCCTTGCAAGAGTCCATGTTTTTGACTAAACAGTGCAAAGTGAGCGTGAATAGATGTGAGGACCCTTTACAACTACCAAAGACCTGAGCATGGTCAAACAAGGATTTTGATCTGCACATGTACAAGGACTGCGCACTAACATAGGCATAGGTAGGTAGAGCTACCAAGTGGAAAAACCAGGCCATGGCAAGGAGGGTGTCATTTGCTGTGTGTTCAAAGTACAGTGCAACTCTCATTTGGGCTTACACACCCAGGGTCATTCTGCCCAAATCACAGCATATTCCTCTATCTGCCAGCTATATTACTGGCACAAACATCAGACAGAGAAAACCAAGTASAGCAGACAGATTTTTTCTTCTGAATTAACTGAATGCATAGGAAGGGAAGAAAAATTGATGTTAGCAGACAGTTTTGCTATTGCTGAAAACATCAAAATRGCAAATCCAGATAACATTTTAAAACCCTACTCATGATTAAACAGAGGTAAAATTAGCATTTCTCATTTAATGTTGTGGATAACACAGTGATTATCTTCTGCAGTTCAAGGGAACACTGTACCATGGGTTTCTGATTTTATTACTTYTTGGTTTTACTCAGAAAATTTTCAGAAGGTGTAGAATATACCTCTGGATTTTTCAAGGTTAATTGTCAAATCCTGCATGACACTACATCCACCTCTCCATGGTAAATATAGGCTTCTGATCAGCAGGCTGTCATCTGTATTTATTTATAAATCAGTGTTCCTAAAAACACACCTAAAGGATCTACTTAGTGGCTGCGCCACAATACTGCAGTGCTGCAAATACTGGTCACGTATGGAGGTAAACGTTTCTGAAAGGTTAACCTTCCTCAGCCACGATGTGCTCTGACACCCTGTGGATGCCAACCGGCTGCAGAGAACGCCAGTGAGGAAGAGCTGTGGGTAAGTCAGGAGAGGAGACAGCTGTTTATCTGGAAGAACTTTTGCAACTTAAAATGCTAGGATGGAAAAACATCAGGGTGTTGTAGGAAGGTCAATTATATGGATGTTGAGATCTGGARAAAGCTCATAGATGATTTATCCTGAGTGAGCTTTATGTCTCAAATCATTTCATGAATATTTATTCTAAGTAATCAATTATTAAATAGTTTGTGAATACATTTTAAATGTATTTTAAATTTAATATTAGTTTAAAAAGTATAGAGAATCTAGCACAATGATCCAGCACGGAGGAATTCTTCCAAAGATTTTCAAGGTAAAATTTTGTGCGGACTTAAACTAAATGTTTCACAACCAGCCTTCCTGAGAGAACATCCTAAGCAAATATGAGCTGAATGCTGGCAAATTCAGGTTGTGTTGTGCTTCTCTGCTAGCTAACAGAGACCACACTCAAAAACAATTCTCTCAGTGAAAATCTTTAAATATTTATGGTTTGAATCTCAAGCACCCTTATAAAGTGTTAATATATCATTATTCTCATGTTATAAATTAAAATCTGAGACATGTAGACTCTGTTAATAGATGTCACTTATCTAAGCAGTACCTTTGATACTGCATCAGTCTGTCCTATTCTCTCTATGTAGCCTAAGTTAGATATTTTTAGAAATGATATGCAATCTGAATGAAGTCTTTTTGTTCGACATAAGGCATCTAGATAAAACTTAACGGACAGTGATAAACAGGTAGTGGGACCTTATTTTCTATGTAACTGCAATTGTCCAAACCTGTAGAATGGTTTTCAGGAAAAAGTTGCAAGCCCCCATGCCTTAGGCCTTTCCTTTACTGCAAAGCTCTATTTTCCCTTTCTAAGAAGAACAGATAACTCCAGAGTCAAGAATGTTTTACAGAAAATATCACACTTTCTCCCTTAACTCACCAAGAAATCCTCAAAGGTATGCATTGCACTGAAATACCACTGGCTTTTCAGAAGAAGCATGCTTTATCTCCATTCCACGGAGATAAAAACATAAGAATAAAATGAACCAACATCACCAAAGAGCACATACTAATATAACTGGTACAATCATTTACGTATAGCCCAAGGCAAAAATATATAGCTTTGTTAATTGTCTCAAGTGCATGAAATAAAAAATATTGTAGAGCAGTGTTTGTATATCCTTATTCATGCTAGAGAGCATCATCCTGTTCCCACAGGAGCAGCACCACTGAGGGAGTAATGTCCTAAGCATTGTAAGGATAGCAGAAACTGTCCTTAATGACAGTTAACATGCTTGAAATACACATTATTCTTTTTCACAGAAATGCATTGTGATGGTTACACACAGTTAACAGTGTTCCCAGTTCAATAAGCCAACACCACCTTGACACAAAGGAGATGGTGCTCAGTATCATTTACTCAGACTTTCTTCAAACTTGGACACACATCACTTTCTTGATCTACAGTTTTTTAGGTTGACTTCACAATCAAAGGGATTAGGAATTTAAGAAATAACTAAACAGATTCTGGAGAACATAATSTCAGTCTTAAAGGAGAGCAAGTTGCCTTTCAGCACATTTGAATTCAGTTTCTGGCAGGCACAGTATAAGCCTGAATGTGAGATTTTTCTTACTTTATTCTCAGTTTCTGAGCCTGTACAATTTTCACAGCTTACAATAATACATAAGATGCATCCTGTGGATGAAGGATGATAATGAAATAGAATCAGCTCTGTTTAAGTGTATAAATCCTCAGATGTTTCTTACAGACACAAGAAATCAAATGATAAAAAGGAAGCCTGCAACATAGCATTTGCTCAGTATAGCTTAGTGTTGCTGCTTATGGGGCAATGAAATTTTGGGCATTGGGCCTGCAGATGTCTTGTATAGGAAGAATCAATGAAATGAAGAAAACAGTTGAAAAGAAAGATTGAATTTGAACATGTACCTTTGCAACTGCTTTGAATAGAAGGTAAAATGAAGCTATTAAGCATTCTTGCCTGAACTTCTCTTACTAGATTACTAGAGTATCTTTTCATATTCCCTCYAGAAAATAATAGGAAAGGAGAAATTAAGTCTGTTTGCAAGAGGATTATGATTATGTTGAATAGACTGAAGAGTATGGTGAAGTCAACAGAATGTGAACAGCACCTGCTGCCCTCCATGTCCCTAAACGCTGCTTACCTGGACAATTGTCCTAGAATCATTTTTGGCAATTAGGCAGTTTTTTAAAGTGGAAGCCTTACAAGCTGTTGTGCTGTAATGTTCTGAACCTGCAGCTTAAAATGGCTTTGGAAAATATTGGTGACACATACTTTATCATTATGGCCTATGCAACCAGTTTTTATTTTTCTGTAGCAATTCTATGCACATATTTCTATGGGTTATATTGGAAATTTCCCCATTGGTTTGCAGAGAGACTGCCTCTCTCTCTCTCTCTATATATATATATGTATATGCATATTTCCTAGGGACTGAAATAGCCACTGTTTTCTTGGCATTGATTGCTGTGGCCAATTCTTGCATTGTTTTGCAGAACTTCATCACAAGTGAYGTTGTGTACTAAGAGCAGAGTACACAATCAGTCACGGTAGTATATCTTCCCTGTTAGAAACGTGTGTGACGAATATATAAAGTTAGTAAATAGTACTGTTACAGCACATAGTAATGAATATAAAAAAAAACTTTATCTGAGTAAGTCTTATCTGTAACTCAGAAAAAAATGTTCAGCCYCCAAGAATCTATGTAATTATTTCCATTGTTTGGAGTCTGAATGGTTTGCTATTTGAATGGAATACAATGTTCACTCTTAGTAATGGCAGCCACTTGCTCAACACATCAGTTTTATTCTTATAAAGAAATAAAAGTCTTAAATGGAGGAAATGACGTTTTTCTGATCTAGCTCTGCTAGATGGAATGACTCATTAGATGACATAGTAGAGGTTTTCTCTTCATGATGAGAAATGCGTTAAACCAAGTGAGGCAATCAGTGCCTTTGTACTAAGGCAGGTTTAGATTCTTAACCAGACAAGTCTTGACACATTTCTATATATTTTTTTCTGCAAGCATTTAGTAGGAATGTTATTTTTGCTCTGCTTCCTCATTTGCCTGTAGCTGAAGGCCAGGCTGACTCTAATTTATGGGTCATAAACATATCTTTCAGTCATAGATAGGTCATAGTTACGTCAAAGACACATGTAGTATTCATTGTTTCATTATGAAGTATTATTAATTATTGCATTATTTAGAGTCATACAGAAACAAGTTCACCTCATGCTCTGGGCATTTCCATGTAATTTAATTAGCCTAATTCTCCTCCAATAACATATGCTCTGACAAAGCAAATCCTAGATATTAGACCTACCTCCTAATGTAAATACTTTAGACTAAAGAGCTTTCCAGAGAGTTTGTAAGATAACTAATAGAGGTCTTAATGGATCATGCAGGTGACATAGTCCAGAGTGCAGAAGGATATCCTTTATTGTGAAGGATATTTGGCTGACTTTGCCCCCTCATGTCAAAGAAGGCACTATGCTTCAGCAGTACCAGCTGCAACAGTGAGAAAGGGGTTGTTCATATAGCCAGGCACTGAATTACTCAGTTAAGAAGTGATAACAGCTGTTGTTCTGGCATGTTATTGAGAGGAGAGAACATGAAAAAGTCTTTTTTCTGAGTTATTTTGATATTTGAGCCTGCCTTCCAGCAATCTGCTGTTGGTGCACAAGAGGCGAGAGTCTGAAGACTGCAGTGACTGCAAGAGGTTGCACTTTCCTGGTCTCTCAAGAACAGAGGAAACTGAATTTGGTTATAGGCAGCCAGATCAGGAGGCCAGTGGATTCCCCCGTGATACAAATTATCATGTTATCCTTCCTGGTTTGTTAATTCCGCATCCATATGATCCCTTGCCATCTCCACCATTTTTTCCCAACATTATCTCCATGCATTCTGGATTGATTCATGCATCCTTCCTACAGAACATYATGCAGCTGGGAGCGGATCACATGTAGTAGTGATCCATATTAAACAGACATCACGACAGGAAAGCAGTTACCCACAGCTACTCGTTAGGTCCTGCCAGAGAACACAAAAAAGAGTGTAATGACGAGATCATCTGCCCTGTTTGGACCTGCAATGACTCTTTTCATAATAACAGTTCACCGCTTCTCAAAGACCGAGAAGAATCAGAGCTGGTAACTTGTTCCCTCTGCTGCCAGGAACAGGCAAACAGGTCGTGCAGCTCCTCTTCTCTTCCATGTTCAGATTCTGGTCAGAGAAGCTCACAGAACCCAAAAGCCAGAATTACCTTGGCAACTCCTCTAAAGAAAAGCTCTATAAAAAGAAGAAGTGGAGGATGAGTAATTTACAGAAGAGAGAAGATTTTCACTGTGAAGTGCCAGGAGTTTTTTGTGCAAAGGTGAACAGCTTAATTCATTCCCTTTCAGGAGAAACATTGACACTCTCCAGCAACCATGGGTATGTGGACTTCATCAGTCCGGTAATTCAAAGAACTCCTAGAACATACATTAAGATACTCACTGATTGACTTGATATCTGGTGTCTTTTCAGTGCTCTTTTCAGGACAGTCTAGATCTGAGATATATAATCTACAAAATAATAAAATAAGGAAGACGCAACTAAAGACCAYTTAGAGCAGTCTTCTAGGTCTGACTTTGTGAGCAGCAAAAGAAACTGTTCCTGATATTGTGAACTCCTTATGCACATGATCATTTCCACTGACTGTTTTTCTGCAATTCTGTGGGGAAGAATAAAATACAGTAAAGAGTTGTARGAATGCTGAAGATAACACGTACTATCTACCACTGAAGTAATATTGATGAAAAAAAATGTTCCATTTCACCATTTAATCATGCACCAAGAATATGACATTGATAAACAGATAAGCCTTRCGGCACTATTTCATGGCCAATTAACTTGGAATTTCCTACATTAACTGAATTACAGGAAAAAAGCTTTGTTTCAGAGAAATCTCTGATTGCCCAAAATGCAATGTAGGATTTGCTAGCRGAAACATTCTCATGTATCATAATGTCAATATTATTCATTGGGAGTACTAAATAGAAATAGTAGCTAATATTCATCCTGGCTTGTTCCATATAAAAGTATCAAAGAGSTATTGGTGAATAAGMATATTGCAGTGGAAGCCTGTATTATTGTTCTCTGTCTTGGATTAATATAGACTTGTAACCCTGACAAAAGATAAGAAGGTTTAAATGTAAAGAGTAATAAATGTTCAATAATTTTAAGACTCCTTGTGAACAGCTGCTGAATTTCTAATTCTAATGTTTTTTTTATTCACAAACTCTCAAGTGTTCTTTGGCCACTAGGTAAGTATTTAAAAGAAGTAATGCAGCATTTAAATCATATGGATAATTTCTGTTAATTAAATAGTGAGGTTTACACTTACACAACTCAAGGCACAAAGCTCTGATTTCAAATGCAGCTATCAGACAGCCATCGAAGTTTCAAAAAAGTATAATTGAACTAACAGCTCCTTTTCATTAGTTTGCAGGTAGTAAGGTAAATTCAGTAAGAGACTCTGGAGTCCAAAATCTCATTTTCCCTTTTTATTGAAGAGAATTAAAATAATTCACCTTAGAGTTTTCTGCCRGACTTATGCATGGATCCTGTATCCATTTTTATATTGGGTATAGTTTCCCAGGAGAGTGTAAACTGTACATTTTAGAACATAAAAGTTTTATGTAGTATTTATCACTGAAGCCAACAGCTAACTAAAGTCTTTTAATACTGCCACATGGATGGCCATGTTGCTCAAAACTTGACTAATTAAACTGAGGACGTCTATAACTAAAAGTATTTATCCTACTACAATTTGAGCTAAAAAATAATATTTGCTAGGGAGTATGGCAGGAAACTAGGCAGAGGTGCAAGAAGAGACCTGTAACATACTCCCTAATCGGTTACACAATGCATAATTGATTTGACTCTTAATCAAAACGAGTTATTACCTTAGGTTGACATGATTCCATTGCAAAAGATTTGAAGATCTCAGATTGTTATGTAGAAATACTTATGTTTGCCAATTAATTAGGAAATATAAGTATTAATAATATTACAAATATTTATATTTGCCAGTGTAAGCTGAAGTAATAACTACAAAGAAATTTTATTGGAAAAGATTAATTCATAGGATACTTAGGGATTAGATCCTTCTCTTACTTTCCTCTGAAGATTTATAAGCTATAGAGGGTCAACCTAGGTTAGATCTAGAAGCAATGTAAAGGTTCTATGAAAAGTAAGATATTCTACTTAAACACTTCAATGGTAAAGTTTTGTTCTCATTTTTATCTAAGTATTTCAATTAAGCTCAAATATGAGTCTACAAAGAGACTTCAGAAGGGTTTTTTCTAACTCATGAAAGTTTAGTAGAAAAATTATTTGAAAAGTAACCATGACTTTCTCCATATGTGTTAAAAGTCTCTGTTCACATTATACATTTATAATATTACCCAGTGTAACTTCAAAAAACTGACTTTAGGCTCCCCCAGAAAGCCCACATACAACTACAACTGACTTGCAGAAGTAGCAGTGATGCAGTGGACACAACGCATGATTTTGGCTTATAAACTTGGTTGATACTTGATTAGTAACTGGCAATTAACCACTTTCCCCTTGCCAGAAGTAGAAGGCAGCACAATGTTGCCTTCTGTCATCTTGCCCACACCACTGTTTGGTTTTCTGCAATACTGGGCAATGCACCGAGTGGCTGCAGTGAGCCTTTGGGCATCAGAAAGCCCTTTTAATAGCAACATCAGGGTCATGTCAGATATTAAACTGATAAGAACAGATAGTACACTTAAGCTTACTCAAAAGGTCATGAAGACTGGCCCCTTTTACCATACTTCTAAGGGGGTATACTTGCAAGTCCTCTGTCCACCTTTATTGCTGTACATTGCCTGCTGTGGGTTACTGAGGCCATTTCACACGAAAGCCTGTTTTCTGGCTCGGGAAAGACAACATGAGCAGCTGCCTTCATTTTTTCAGACCTCAGTGATGTAAACGTAGTTAAAGAGCGCAGTAGGTATGGATGCGAAACAAGTCAACTACATTTGCTGACAGCAGATCAGATAAATATGTCATGAATTGATCCATCACTGTATTTATTGCACTGTACAACACTGCAGCTGTTAAGAGGAATTATACAACCAGGTGGAATGCCTGGAATTGCTAAACGATAGTTACATCTTTTAAAGGTTGCATTAAATCTCTGTAATGCATTTTTAAAAGGAATGTCAGACTCATTTCTAAGAGCTTCTTTGATAGTGCTGATAATACTAATTAACCGGGCTCTTTACAGACAGACTCAACAGTTTGCAGTCATATGAGGGTCACCACAGATATGAGGAGGTTTTGATAAAAGCTGAAGTGAAGGGGTTCATTTATGTCAACTAGTCACTCATCTAAGGCTACRTTACTTTTGTTTTAGGCTAAGAGTCATCTGTGCATCTAAATACATTTGAAATGTTGATTTCTCATTACTTTGCATAACCTCAGAAATCCTTATTTTATGATTAACTTTATCAGGCTACAGCATTAGAAAGGCTACTGATGGCCTCTTCATGTCAAGGAGGCCTTGCTTTGCCTTGCCTTTCCTGCCTTGTGCTCCTCTTACAAATGTCATTTTTTCAGAATTAAYAAGGAGCTTATTAATAATCCCAAGTACTCAAGGGTACAAAAACCTTTCAAAGAAAAGATAAGGATCTCCAAATGACAACAGCAAGATGATATTTAGCAGAAGGTGAAAAAAAAAGTGAATGGGAAGGAGGAGAGTTAACAAGATCTAAATTTGAAACTTCGTGAACATGGATTTTCATTGCTGGCAATAGTGGAATAGAGATAGTTGTATAAGGAAATAAATTTACTATACATGCAATCCATACAACAGTCAGCTCTGTTATTCTCCCAGTTAATTCCTACCACTTAAAAATGTATTAAAAATTCATGAAAAAACAGAGGGAAAGGTTGGTGATCATTTTAGCCTTATGACTAAATTTTGCTTACACAGACTAGCCTTATTAGTACCTGCTTTCTCTGAAGACACCTTTTAAATAAAGTAGCTCCAGATCTGCAGCTCCAGGAATCTCAGTAGGGCTATACAAAACAACACTTCACTGATTCATTAAATCTGGGTCTGAGGTATTTTTTACTGGACTAGATAGCCCAAAGTGCTGAGGCATCTTTCGATACATATCTTTAATTCCTCCAGAGTTCCTCTCATCTTTCTTTAGGAYCAGGGTACTTAAGTGATAGAGTAGTCCAGCTCTGGACCATTTTCATTTTTTTCTGCATCTCATTAGGATCCCAGCTAACAGTATTTGAGTGAAATAAAATGTAGAATTTAAGACCTGAGACACATTATGAGTAAAGTAGACTGTGCTTATCCAGGAATAAGGGACCTTGGGTTTTAGTCTTATTTCTTGCTGTGTGAAAATGGCATAGTCAATTTAGCTGATGTCATTTTCCCTGAATGTGAAACTGAGATAATAAGAAGCATCTATGAATATGTACTATAGATAAAAAAGACTATATAGAAAGAGTTAGTTCCTAAAATGATATAGACGAAGATATTGTCGTGGATAAGGAATACAGTTGTCCAGGGGGCCTCCATTACTTAGTCCAGAGCTTAGAAGTCTTAACAAGCCAGAGAGACTCCTAAAAAGCTGGAGTGGGCAGGTTTTGCAACAGTAGCAACATCTTCTCYGAGAGACAGATAGAGAAGCAGAGAGGAATCGCATGTGGCAGCATTTTCTTCTCTGAGCATGGACTCGATTCAGTGAATAATTGTAATGTTCACAATTTAAGTATGGTGAAAGGTCTGTGCTCCCTCTGTTTGCTCYGAACCTGCAACCACAAATAGCATTTCAGCTGGAAGGAGCTGCTGGGGAATCATTTCAACTGGCCACTACCTCAGCTGGCAGGTAACAACAACTGAACAGCTCATGCCGTTGCCTAACGTGCTGAGGGCTGCCATGCAGATCTTTGGAGATGAAGGGTAGTTAGACTCGGAAGGGCACCACCCTTCCAAAGAAGGAAATTAAGACTGTCCCTTGCATCATGCYCTTCAAAAATGGGCTCAACAGGTTAGAAAATATAATTCACACTGTATTGACAATTTCATCCGCTGTCACCAAGGCCCCTGCAATGCTGGGTRTTGCAGTGCAATTCCCAGTGCTGAGATGGGTGCCTCTCTTTCTGTTCAGGTGAGGTACGAAATGAGGTGAGGTACAAAATTTTGAGGAAAGAGCTGAATTTTAAACCCTCCTGGGCTCATGTACTTCGAAGAAACTGGCATTTGCAACCAGTGAGTATGTGATGGGTCCATGCCATCAAACCAGCAAGCACTGGGGTTTTATAGACCAACAAAGACAGCACTGTTGGGTTTGGGGGTTATTTGGTTTTATTTTGGTGAATTGACCTTTCAGGGTGAGATGCCTACACTGTGTCTTACTACTTAGCTAACTATTTTTAATCTTCAGAGTGCTGTACAAAATAATTAATCCTTGTAGAGCTTCTGTGAAGTATGTGCAGTTGCTCAGTCACTACTGAGATGAGTGTGCTACGCAAGCTCTGATAAGGCAAATTACTGTTGTAATTTTATCTAAGGAGCAAACAGGTAGGGAGGAAGTTAGGAAACTAGCATGAAGTCTTGCAGTGAGTCAGTGGCTGAGATTACCCTGGAAAATAAACATTTCAGATCTGTTTTACTCTGTACTATTCTACTCCCTTGCTGTTTCAGGTCACTGAAAGTGGGAACAAAGTGAAAAGAGAATACAATAAAACATTGGGATTCAAACATTAAACTCAGTGAAGAGATGTCATTAATCATTAAGCCTAACCTAAAGAAAAAATACTGTTCAGACCAGACTTAGGTTTAGTCTTCAAACAACATCAAAATTTATACATTTAGCTCAATTCCTAAGAGTTTTTATCAGTAAAAGCATGTGTTTTGTTAATGAATAGCCCACCCCATAAATTATGAATATGGATTTTCCATTGAGAAACCTTTTTTCTTGTGTGAAAAGAGCAGTGAGCAGTGAAAAAAGTGTGATACAAGCAGYGATTTGATTTTAACTCAGCAGGTCCTCTACCCAGTCTAAATATCACAAGAATAAAACAAGTTCTTGTACTGATATTATCAAGAGCTATTGCTGAAGAATTAATAACTTTTTTCTTTCTTCATAATGACAATAAAATTGGGCAAACCGTTTCTCAGACATGCACATTTTTCTTCACTCAGGCATATCCAAATATCCTCACTCCACTTTTATGTTTGATCTTYCCTAATCTCCAATTTAACCAACAGCTTTCTGATTAAACCAGGGTGGACAGTGGGCGTTTCACCTCCAGAAAAACAGAGGTGAGCTTTTGCAGCCCACCTCTTCTCTTCTCTTCTCTGTGGGGCTCTCAACCTCTTGCTCCACTCGACTCACTCCTAGGCATCACTTGTGCTGCTTGTGCAGCTCTGCAGCTACTTGTTTGACAAGATGATCTGATTGACGGCTAATACATGTTGTGATTCAGGGGGATTTCCATAACCCTGAAAGCCCTACCAAAAGCTTAATGGAAAAGTGGGAATGGTCTGCTGGAAAGAGGGGAGTGAGGACTGACCATTTCATCAGCTGCATGGCTTTAAATTGGCGTAAATGTCTTTTTATACAGGCTCTAGAAATGAATTTTAGGTAAAAATGCCTTTCACTTTCCTGCTCTGAAGAAATATTCAGTAGAAAGTTGCTTTGAAAAGAATTAATAAATTGCTGTTTCTGGATTTCAGTGTGAAGCAGCTTTTGGGGTTTCAGCTATTTCATTTCAATGATCAGATGCCACCATTATCTGAGAGATGTACTCACTCATTCTGTGTTGGCAGGGCTAATGCTTCTGAATAGCTATTGCAAAAAAGAATGTATAAGAAAAAACAAGATTTTTCCTTCACAAGAAGTGCTTAAAGTCATTTATTAACTGTATATTCCTTAGCAAGAGCTTTGTAATAATTGAGAGGGCCCTRATTCAGCTAAACACTTAGCTGAACATCCTTATCTTAAAACATTCAAAAAATGCACCTGAATTTATGGAAACATGTACTGTTGAGATGAATTTCATTTAAAAATAGCATTGATAAGAGAATTCAAATTCTTGAAACTAAGTACATGGTTAAGGATTTTGCTGAACTAGAGTCTAGAGGAGAAATTTAGATTTGTAGAATGAATACATCACAAAGAAATGACCAGTAACTCATGGAGTGCCAGAGATGAGATTTTTTAAAAAYCAAATTATATTTTCCAAACCAGTCMTTTTTGAGGCTGAAGATGTGCTCCCATATACTTTTTTCACAGTAACAGTATTGGCTTTGAAAGTTCTTATCCTCTTCCTCCTTTCCCCCACCCCATATGCCTTAAACTTCACCTCCAGCTCCTCATTCCTTCTTTATTCTCACAGCTGTGTTGACAGGTCTATTTATAGTGTCTTCTGTAAACTGGATCATCAGAGCATCTGTATCATGAGCAAAGCCTTTGGAAAAATCCAGAAGTTTTACAGCTTTGATCACTTCAGCCATCCAGTATATACTGGATCATTATAAGCAGRTACATTATAAGCAGCTGCACCAACAAGTAAGACAGTGGTCACCTTCAGGAAGGGACAGGCACAAACAGCCTGCTTTAAAACATATCTTGTTATTACAGGTTTAATATGAAAGATAAGACCTAATTTGTGAGCATAGAAGCTGTCAGCACCATTTAATAGATATAAAAAAATGTGGGTACACTTGCACTGCTTAGCAGTGYAAATTATGAGTTTATGTGCAAATTAAAGGCTGGCCTTGGATTCCTTTAAAAATTATACCTTAAGTGCAGTCTTGTACTGAAAAGAATAATATTGGAAGAAAAGTAYGGTGTAGGGTTTTATATTCTATCTTTGTCAATGTCTTCCAAATCCTTAACGTACAACTGTGCTGCTTTTCTGCAAATAATGCAAATTCTGGCTGCTCTTAAAAATAACACTGGTATCTTACTTCAGCAACCATGAGGATTGTGCATCTGGAATTTAGGACTAAATCCTGGTTCATGGGAAGGTCTCTCAGTACCTCTGACTAAATAAGTAGGTAAAACTGTGGTAGAATTGACACACCGCCGACTTCTGTACTCCAAGGGTCAGTGAGTCTACGAGGCAAAACAAGTTGTTTCTCCTAGCCAATCTGAGGGTAGAATAGGAAGAAAAAGTAACCTGTCTTTCCCCAGCAGTGCTAGCTGCTGTTCGAAGGTGCTTGAGGACTGAGAACAAAGCAGTCAATTATTCTGATGATGCACAAACCAAAGCAGAGCACATTTTGCAGATTTGCTAGAACCCCAAGGACCATTGGGGTAAAGGCTTGTATGCTGCACGAGTGCTCTGCTCCACTTTGCACAGCTTAAACCTACTGGTCACAAACGACACCGGTGTGAAACTCTAATAAAGGGCCAGAACCAGGCTAAAGACTTTTTGTATTTAGACTGGGACTCTGTCACCCTGGCTCCTCTGTTCTTGCAGAAGCGAACAGAGAGTTCCTGCAGAGTACCATGACGCAACTTCAGAATGTAACTTAGAGCAACAAATCTTGTAAAATTGATATAAAAAGTGGAAAATATTAGTTGTTTCTAAGGATATCCAGAAAACCTAAAACAATTAAAAAATCAGAATCTATATACTTGGTTTCTCTATGCTCCAAAATACGCATATGCTCTTGAACTGACCTAAACTAGAGGGAGAAAGAAGATACTTAAACCATGTGATGACCAGAAAGGATAAATTGGCTGCAGTTATTATTGGTATTGTTATTTTCTTCCTTTTGGGGAAGGACTGAGACCAGCTGTGAGTAGTATCATTATCTACAGTTCTTTTAACAGCAGCATGGAGAAAAGTTGCCAAAGCATTTAAAATTAATTCAAACAGGCTAAGAGGAATATGTCAAACTGACTTCTCTGCCTGCAAATTACAAAATTATCTGTAGTTAAAATTAGTGTCTAAGCATCATGGGGAGAGAAGAGATGAGATCCTAAAGCTACTACGGTATGCTCTGACCAAGCTGTGATACAGGATAGGCCCATCAGCAGCACTTAAAAAGTTAATTACTGTTGGTACAGTTGCATGTGTGAAAACTATCACAAGACATGGAAATGATAACAATAACTCTAAACTATGTATAGCAAGTTATTATCATAAAGAAGGAAAATAATCTTGTCATTGAATTATGTTCTCTTTACCTTTATTTCTCTTAACAATCAGCATAGTATACTTCTGCATACAATAAATTTAAATTTCAGATTTACTACTAGTAAGTACAAATGTCAATAAAATTTCCCTCAGCATATTTGGTTTCAGATACATTTATCTTCTGATTACTGTCCTTCAGCACAGAGACCACTGCAGTCAATTATGTTATCTGACTCAAACACGTGGACAGCTCAGCCAGTGACTTTAATTACTTCCTCATCAAAGCCATGCTGGACAGTCTCTGAAATTTCTTCTTTGCCTCCTAGGACATCTTAAAGGACAAATGATTTTTGCATCTCATTCGTCAAACATGATAGAAAATCATTTAGTTTAGTCATCTCCAGTCAAGTTCTACAAAAACTATATGGATGCCTGGATTGGCAATGGGTTAATATTCTTTGGGATTTGACAGGCATTGTATGTCCCTAGCTTCTTGTGTTGTTTTCAGAAACAATAAGAAAAAAAATATGCATCTTCACTCAGTCTGAAAACAGTATATTAACAAAATCCTGTTGTTAAATTGGTCCCTTCACTATGCGAAAATATTTTTAAATTGTCTCCACTGGAATGGAGATTCACAAGATCCTCTGCTTAGATGCTAATTAAGCGTGCTCTGCTTTAGCCATGCCCAACCAATGGATGGGGCACATTTTGTTTTTCAGTCTGACTAGGACTTTTAATCTTAACTGTAACAATGTAAATTCTTATTATTACTTAAGTGGTTATTATTAAAGTCCGCAAACAAATGTATGAAGAGAGAAACAGGATGCAATTATCGGTTCATATCATAAACATAAGTGTTGCGTTACTATTGTAGAAAGCGGGGCAATCCTATAGCAGATGTATCTCTCATAAAATGCATCTCAGACCCTTTCAAAAGAATCGTCCTATAGGGCTGTAATTAAAACTTTTATATCAAGAATGCTTCTTTGCACAAAGGAAGTTATACTGCAAAGGTCGCTGACTGCCATACTCCTTTTGATAGATGCAGCTATCAGTCCATCTATTGAAATAGAGCATTTGATCCATAGATTGAATAAAAAAAAATCATGGCCTCAGGTAGAATAAAATTCTATAATATTATAATCTAAATACTTTTGCTGTTTTTAAATGGATAAAATTGCAGCCGTTCTTCTCATGAAGAACAGATTTAGACACATGCAGTCAGATTTAGCACTGCTCAGAGATGCAAAAGCTATCTGATTGCAGAACAGACAATTGCTCCTGTAGGACTGCTGGATTCACGGAATCACTCAGGTTGGAAGGACCTGGGTCAACTGGTCAAACCTCCTGAACACTGAATACAAATCAGGCTGTTCAGGTCTTTTTTCCAGTTGGGCCTGGAAACTTCCAAAGATGGGCAGTCAACATCCTCTCTGGACAATCTGTTCTATGATTACTCTTTTGTTAAAATATTTTTCCTTACATATAGCCAGAACACCTCTTGTTTCAGTTTATAACCATTGCCTCTCATATTCYTGCTACGAACTACAGCAAAGGACCTGACAAAAGGAAGGAACACTACGTCTTGCACATTTTCACTAAGTATCTATCCTACTGGCCACTGACAGAAGTAAACTATTGGGCTAGCAAGACCATTAGTTTGATCAAGTGTAGTTCCTCATATTCCCATGAACCTCCGCTAGTTTTCTGTATAGTCTGCTGAATAATTACAATTTTTATTTTTTTTAATGTTTCTTCTGATCAGCAATGACTAATACATAGAAATAATCAGTAGAAGAAGTGTCTCATCTGCAAAGAGAACAGAGAGATTACGGAAGTTACTTAAGACATCTCCTTGCTATAATTTAGGAAGTTGAATTTAGTTTGCTTGATAAAACAGTATACGGAAGATATCAGGTAACAACATAAGCTGGAGAATTAGGGATCAGGGATCAGAAATAGAAAATGGCATTGGGAAAGAGCACGCAAAGAAAGTGTAGGTAAATACACATATTTGTTATCAAATGTGTCACTGTTGCTCTGAGTTGGAAAGTATTGTCCCCCATTGCTCTAGCACTCTTGCATCTCTACATTTATGTAATGTGTAAGAAGGAGAAAACACTGAAACGGTATGATGGAGGTGGGGATGCATGATCCCAACGCCCGGGATCCTCCCAGCCTCACTCTGGGAGGAACCCAGACATTGCTGAAAAAACAACAGGTTCAGACCTGTAGACGTGCAGCTTGGAGGTGATGTCAAAGCTGTTGAAACTAGTAATTTAACTGGTTTGCCAACAGATGAGCTGTAAAGGTGTAATGTAAGGGTAAATGTAGTGCAACAGAGCACTATCACACAAACAGATTGGTTCACTGGGACTTAGAGAAACAGAATGATTATTATGGATTAAAATGGGCTGGTGTTGTTCAGTGTACGATCTGAGCAGGCTTTTTTTTTTCTTCATACAGAGTTCACATAGACTAGTTGAGTGAATTCAAATATACCACTTAACCATGTCAGATTCATTTTGGAGTTTATGCTTCATGCAAAGGAAAAAAGGGGCACTGGGATTTCTATAATAAGGCTTAAAAAGAACATGTTGCACAGCCTTTCTTTATTTCTATCTTCATCTCCATTATACTTATGATCCTACCAAAAATGCTATAAAATCTGCTTCTTCTGCAATGGAAACAACTTATTTTAGGGCTAGTTTGTAGGAAGAAACAATATCTTTTATTAGAACAATTGATATAGTTCACTTCACTTGTATGCTTTGCTTATATTCTTAGAGCATCACGACTACATTATTGTTTGCAGTTTACTTACAAAAGGGAAAAGTGGATTAGGTGGCATTCTTGGAACAGAGTTTCAGCTCTCCAATAGCAATGAAAAGCAGTGATTGCACTATACAATGCAGGAGTAGGAATAGCTGGAATGCTAAAAGTCAACCTGCACACTCAGGCTCTGCAGTTTTCACTTGGCACTTTCAAAAGAAAGAGATTTGTAGTAAATATCATGTAAAAAAAGTTGCTAGAATATTTGTTAAAATTAAATGAACATCCATATGCAATCCTAAATGATTCTCATAAATGAAAAGTAAATAGTAAAAACACTTTAGGAGCAAAAAATAAACATGGCAGATCTTTTGCTGATTTTGATCTTAATTTATTTGCTTTTAAATTTTAATTTGGTTTATAACACAAACAGTATGGAAAAACATATATTTTTGCAATTATTAAAAAAGTTTAATCATTCAAACTTGTAAGTTTACTACTCTGAATTTCTACTACTTGTTTTCATTTACACTTTGAAAATTTTGATTCACTGGAACTAGGATATGGGAAATTTATTTCACAGTTTTGCTATAGGTTTCCTTTTTGACTGTTGACAAATAGTTAAAAAGAGCTAAGGTCCTTTTTGTCCAGTCTATTTACATTCTATGTTCTCTTGGAAAGAGACTATATCCTACTATATGCATGTAGAATACAGCATGGACTAATAGATTAACAAAATGTAAATGCTACTTTTTTTACTGTAACTACATATACTAAATAGACAAAGGCCAAATTCTTTGCTGCAAATATGCCATCTGCGTATTGAATACTCAATTATTTTGTTTAGAAAGCTGCAGTAACTTTTTATAAAGACACAGACAAGCAAGCTTCTTATGCATTTGCACGAGGTGCAAAGCATTACAARATTTAACATTTACTGTATTCAGCAGCAGTGCCACTTAAACTGGTTTAAGCAGCCACCACCCTCCCTGCCCTGAACTGGTTCCCACCTCCACACCTCCCACACTGTTGGCTTGGCACATGTGAAAGAATGGCTCTGGAGTAACTTGAATCACAGAGGTCATCTAACTGAAAAATAAACTATTGCTATTCAGGTTAGAATCATTTTTGCACAAAACCAGAGTTTTTAATGTAAAATCATGGAACAAGCCTGCTTGGAGCACATTTGTGGGTGCATGGAGTAAAAGCTGACTGGGAGCAGTCAACATGGGTTGACACTTGACTCACTGGATTGTCTTCTGTGGTAGAGATTTGTGAACAAGAGGAGAGCAGAGCATGACATTTACTTTGACTCTAGGAAGGCGTTCAACTCGGTCTCCCACAGTATTCTTGTATCCAAGTTGGGACATTATGTTCTGAGTGGGTAGACAACTGAGTGGGTAAGAAACTGGTTGGATGGTTGGGCTCAGAGGGGGATGATTAATACCTGGAGGCCAGGAAGAAGCAAAGCACCACMGGGGTCTATCCTGGGAGCTGTCCCGGCTTACACCTTTATCAATGACCTGTAGGAAGCTGTAATACGCACTCATCAAGTCTGAGGATCTTAACAATCTGCGGAGGGACCAGCTAACACACTCAAAGGCAGGGCTGCCTCCAAATTCACTTTTTTGAGTTCACTTTTTCCCCATGAGGACAGTTAATCATCAGCACAGACTACCCTGGGATGTTGTGCAGTCTCCATCCTTAGAGATTTCAACAATCTGGTTGGATAAAGGCCTGAGGAACTGGATGTGACCGTGCTGCTGATCCTGCTTCGAGCAGGAGAAGTCCCTTCCAATGTGAGTGAGTCTGTGATTCAGAGCAGAGTCAGGGAAGGCTTAAACTGCCTCTGCTACTGACCAACTGCATATATCAGCCTGTACTATTTATCCCTAAGGTCAAGCATTTCGAACACGTTATGTCAGCAAATGAAACACAGCACTTCGAGCCCTTAAACACTCATGGAAAAGGAGTACTGTGGTATCACACACACTATAGTAAAAACTACTGGGTAAGTAAAGCAAAGACTCCACTGCCAGAGCTGAGGTTTATCTTTCTGTCTCTACATAGCCTACATTTCTGTGTATTTGTGTCTATTAAGTACGCAATGATAGGAATGCTTCAGAGGTTTATCCCATGTGAGAATTCTTTGGTACAGAATGTTTGTTTCTGCATTGCATAAATTTATTAACTGTCTCAAGAGTGTGGGGATGAAATACTTAAGAAGCTCTTCGAGGTGCAGTAACTGCTTGTTAGGGTATGGAGAGGCTCATATTATGCAGCAGTGATAATCAGAGATTACACAATTAATGAAAATGATCCCTACAGACACACAGGTGCTAAGTGGACGCAGTGCAACACATGCACAAGACTGTCCTGGATCTATTAGGAAACAGTTGCTCTGCCATGTGCTTGTGTGCATTTTCCTGTAAGAGACGGAGAAAGCCCTGGATTTAGGAGAAGGAATAAACAGCAGTACTTCACCAGTTCTCATCCACCCTCTCCTAACACCTGAGATGTGGATTAACGATGTTTCTTTCACGGTGTTTTGTAAGGCAGGCATACATGATCCTCAACTTTTCAGATGAAGAAACAGACTTACTGAGGGTAAACGGCTTGCTCAGCATCACCTGTTAAATCTATGATGGAATCACAAAGAAAACCTTTCTAAGCTCATATTTCATCATCCTCTACTGCTAAATTAGGTGTCTGGATAAGAGAACCTTTTTTCTTATCTGCCTGAGAGCAACCAATTACAATCTATTCTTCTATCTGTGTTTTTCCTTAGCATAGCATCTGTGTACAAATGTATGCTAGAGGAAAAGAATATTAATGTTCATCCTCCTGGGCTGAGTGAAAGATGCTGAAATCCCCCAGTCTCGCTCCTCTCTAGCATGTTGGCCTTATGTAAAGGGAAAAGGGGAAAGAGAACTTGTGAGAGGGAGAGTAAACGAGACAGCTGGGGAAAGAAAGAAAAATAGTGGAAGGAAAATAAAAAACAAAGAGAGGAGATGGAAAGAAAAAAATTATGAAGGATTGAATAGAGAGGAAGACAAGCCATATAAAAAGCAAAAGCTATAGCCAGCAAAGAAGGAAAAGACAAGGAAAAAAGCCAAAAAATTAAATTAAAAAGAAAGCATAGAAGAAGAGAGAAGAGGGAAAGGAAAAGAGATCATACAGAAGTGGCAGAATGTGGTATCTGATGGTGTTTATTAACTAAATAAAACTGTTTAGGGTTGCCAATTGCCTTTGTTTCAATGTCTCATTCCATGGATTCCAATAGAATAGAAAAGACTTTGAAAATATGGTCCTAATTTCAATTGTGCAGTTTCAGCTGTGTTAGAAAAATGAAAGTATAGAGAACAAAGATTAGTATCAGTCATTGTAGGACCTATGCAGTCTAGTCTGATCTGTATAGTATACTTTCCCGTAACAAACTTGTGTTTGGCCAGTCCTATAACAAACTCTGGAAAGTTTATCATACTGTTCACTGCATCTAGTAAGACAAATTCTTAACGTAAGTTACTCAAAATGCTGTTTCATATAAAAGGATAGAAAGTGTGTCATGGGGTAGTTTTATGATACTATTTAGCTAAGCTCTTGGAAAATGCGTTGGAACTTCCTTTCAGATTAGATACAATTTTTTACGTTGTGCACCATCATAGGAAAAATTATTGCTGTTATTTTTTATTTAATTCACTTAAACTTCTTTTAAACTTCTTTTTAAAATGCCATAACTCTTTCAGAGTTTAAAACATACATTGTAGACTGTCTTTCAACTTAATAGAATGATTGGAACATTAGTAACAATAAAGAAACAAATCTGAGATTTGCTTTTCAAGGTTTTCTCCAAGCCCAAGCAAATCAATCTGTAGTGTGTAATCTCAAGTGAAACCTTTGTTTCATCATGCACCATTCGTGAACATTCATGAATCGATATCGTTACATTATGATGTTAAAAAATACCAGCCCAAAACATGGCAAATTGCAAAGATGAGTTAATCAAGAAAAAAATGTTTAAGTTGAATTTAATGGAAAAAGATAACCTAATAAAATTAGCTCTTTCTTGCTTTTACTTTCTGTTGCAAACATACTTTGTTCATTCTCAATCTGTCATTTTTGTATTGGAATACAAGCCCATCCTGCCTTCCCATAAAAGTCTCCTACATCCTTCAATGTAACTGAGGTCAAAAATTACACATCTTTATCTTCAGGCAGTGGGTGGGCATTATGTGCCCTCACCTTAGGTTTAGTATATCATATATACATACATCATCTCTAACTTTTTCCATTTAGATGTATTGACTACTTTCATATATCTGGGTGAAGTATTGCCTTTCTTCTTGCAAAGGAGAGGACACTGACATTGATTCTCATGAGTCTTTAAAATAAAGAGGGCAATATAATGGAAATATTGTGTGCACACTTGTCTGCTCTCAAATCCATGATTCATCATTATCACAGAACTTTTAATACAAGTTTTCAACTGAGAATGCCTCTTCTGGGCCAAATGACAACTTTTCTTTTTTGAAATTTGTGTTATGGGACACAGTAGGCACAGTATACAATAGAGCTGAGAATAAGCAGGATTAAGGAAAAGTCCTAAAAAACATCCATCTACTAGAGACACTACTTTTCGAAGGTGGCCCAACATAAGCCTGCAGTGTGGGTCAGATGCTACCAAAAGATATGAATTTCATCCAGCTCATCCTCATAGCTTCTGTGTGAGGGGGAGGGCATGGGATGCAGAGCACTTGTCATCCCTGGAGAGCAAAAACCATAACTAAGTCATAGAAACCTTGAGAAATCCAAACAGCGAGACATTGCTCTGAGGCTGATATTCCACCTAATGCCTAATGCCTAATTCCACCATTTTTCCTTAGCTTAAGGTACACAGCGGGGGAAAAAAAAAAGAGAGAGAGAGAGAGAGAATTTACCATTCACAGCCAGGTACAAATGCTTGTGCAGTCTGAACTGACCTCACCTGGCTCTCATGAAGGCCAGGAGCATCCCAGGCTTGACTCTTTGCATTCAGTCTATGGTTAATGGTTACTTTTTGTGGTTTGGAAGGAGTGGGCAGGTCTGAAAGGTAAATTCCTACTTCCTGTGCTTAGAGCCTGATTTTCCAGTCTTTATGAAGCAAATCTAATTTTGACTAGGGGCGTTCAGTAAGAGTAAATATGAAATGTGATATCAAATATCATCCATATCCCAGAAATGAAACTGTGGGATGAACGAATATTCTGATGGGGCTTAAACCAGCTCCTTCCAGTACAACTAGCAGTGCTGCTAAGGCAGCAGTGGCTGGTCCGAGAAGTGGCACCGGTCCCAGGGGACAGTCATCCTGTGCCGAGCTCTGCCACAGCTGCACGTCCTTGACCTTGCAAGCGACCCAGTACAGGCAAACAGCAACTCACCACCAGTGTCACAATGGTGACTGATGGGAGGTCACACACTTATTGCTGCTTGTTGTTGTTATGCAAGTTGTTAGGAAATGCCTGTGGCACTTAAGTGATGGTTGTCTTGTGAGGGATCTGCGACAGACTAGATGAAAACGATTAAAAATCTGTCATAGATATTTCTCAGATGGGTTCTAGACTGTTTTCATTTTGGTTTAAGCCTCTTCTACCTTCACCCAGGCAGCAGTACAAATGATTTTTAATCTCTTTGTGGTTTCAAAGGGGTTTCTTTTTTGCTGTTGATACCAGCAAAAAAAGGAGGATATTTTGCATGTATTGTCTTTGAGAGTTCAAGAAGGAGAACGGTAAGAGGAGTAAAGAAGAGAACATGCTTTCAGCAGTCAATGTGTGAACATTTCAAGGGGTGAAATAAGTCTGAAAAAAATATGCTGCCTATTTTGAGAAACAAATTTGAATTTTGAAGATAAGACTTTGTCTTCAGCTTCCTTTAAGCACTTAAAAATCAAGGCCAGTTCTGCTTAAGACAAAAACAAAACAAATGAACAAACTGCAGTTGCTTGGGGCCTGATTTGATTAGCTGGTCTGCTTTTTCAAAAGTTAGCATATCGTGTATATTATGCTAAATCAATAAGTGTTTAAGCATTATTTCATAGCTGCAATACACAGAAGAAAAGAAATATGATTTAAAAATTACATACATCCATGGCTTGTACCATTGTGGAAAGAATGGATAATATTTTGATTACTGCTATTTATATCAACAGAAAGCTGAGGGTGCATGTTTGATAAATCACAAAGTTGGATAAAAACAGATTTATTTACAATTTTGCATGCATACACACAACTGCATACATGCATAATTGATGTTCACAGAGCCTCACAAAAGATCATAATAATTAATAGCCCAAGCACAAAATCCACTTACTATTGCCTAATTGATGATACTGTTGAAGACCAGGTAACGTTTTGCTCACTTATCAAAGATTTCACATATTAGCACTCCTCATTCTAGGTGGCAATTTCCCAAGCTGATCTGATAGACAAGGGTATAATGTGGCTCCATGCAGGAATTATTTTGGTTAGGTGACATTACTGGCAAAATCAGTCCTTACAGTCCCTGGAGGACAGCAATGCACTGCTAATTTGGCACGGATTTTGCTTTCTCTCTGCTCCCTGTGACACTGCCATAACCCCTGGTGCATATTCATTAATTCCACCGTGAAGGAAGCAGGTGAGGAGAATTTTTCCCTGCTGCCTCTCCTTCTTTTGGGATCAGACTCCCTCTCCTGGTTTCTGACACCACTGCACTCCCCTCTCCCATGTTGCCCAGTCCCAAGGAGTAAATGTTTCAGTGTCACTGCTGCCCCCCACATGGAGCGCAAACAACTGGGAGCTGCTATGAAGCAACATTTGCTTGCCTTCCTTAGAGAGAAACTTGAGTATTAGTTTTCCTGGGCCTGTGCAGGCTCCATTACAGCACTTACTTGTGTCAATATGGGCCTGCTTGTTGTCATTTTCCTGTATTTCCCTTCTAGCTGACATCAGTAGCATGTTGCTCTCCAATGCAGGTACCACCAGAGCAAGCTGACCATTGCAGCAAGGGGATTTGAAGGGACATCACATCCCATACTTGCCTCTTCTGAATCACCTCTGTGTGTATCAGAGGGACCTAGGCAAGCTGCTACCCTAAAATAGAGGCACTGCCAGCAGTGGGGCCAGCTCCTCTGATATAAATATATCATGATATATCATTAATTGCTTATTCTTAGTTTCAAACAATATCCCTATTTCAATCTTGCAAAATTTCCCTTTTCCAAATAGTCACCTTGAAGAGGAGGTGCATTATGGCATTATTGACTGTTCATATTGCTGCCCTACTCAATCTAGCATCAGTTCCCACTCTTTCCAGGGATTCAAAAGGCCTCCTGCACTTAGCAAAGACTTATCTGGGAGTTACCCAATACAACAGTGAGCAGATGGGATTGTGTGATGAAGAGGAGCAAGAAAATGGACAGCAGGAAAAAGACTCTGGTGGATGTGTGGCATCGAGGTAGAAATTTTGCACACTTGGGTAGGTACAGATATAAATACAAACCTAGGTATAGGGAAAGTGACAACTGGCCAAAAAGGGGGGACATAGAGAACAAAAATGGATGTGGGGGAAAACAGAAGCTGGGACCAGTGGAGAAGCATTAAAAAACATCATTTGTGCAGCCTTCTATACAGGCTAATTGGGGTGAGAGATGGACTGAGGTACCAAGGCAGCTCTCCACACAAGCAAAGGAAAATAAAGAAACCTTAAAGCAACAAATAGGGAAGCCACATACACAGGGGTCTATTTGTGGCTGAATTTAGAATTTGAGATGATCACAGAGTTGTCAGTTTCACTTCAAAAGTGAAATCAGAAGACAAGCAAAATAAACGCTATTAAAAATCCTCATGATCTGAAAGCTGGTCTCATGATTTTTTGGATATAACACACTATTCCTTAATACCTGCCTTTGGCACGAGTGAGAGCAGCAAAGAACAATCTAATTGCTCATCTCAGTAGCCTGCCAGCATTAGTGAGCAGTTTGTGTGACTGTGGCAAGATATAAAAGCATCATCATTAATGAGTGACAATTATCAGATCATTAAAATAGAATCATCTGCTACAAAGCATTTAAAGATCACAAAAGATTTCTAAATTACCTGTGCCCCTGCATACCTCAGCTGGTCCCTGTCTTATCATAGAGGTCGTGGACTAAGTCAGAAGTCAAGGTTAACTAACTTTTCCATCCTAGATTGTAAGGCGAGAGACTCAGTGGCAATTAGAGGTACCAATGATTAGGGAAAAGACAGTAACAATCTTTTCCATTTTTAGATCAATAAAAGTAGGATTTTCTCACAGTTTTGTAAAACTTCTTATCAAAGTGGAAGGGAATTTACTGTGTATATTTTACTGTCATGCATAGAAATATATTGAATATCTATTAAAAATAGTCTTGCATTAGTAGAAAGGAAAAAGAAAGAGAAATATAAATTAATGACCAACTTGGTTACAGTTATTCATAACTTAATATAACTTTACTCAAAACTGCCTTCAATTATACCCTAAAATTTAAAATAAACATACACCTCAAGAATTCTACATTCCCTAACCAACCTATTTCCGTTAGTATAGTAATACTACTCAGGAGAGCCAAGTTATTTCAATGACCCCTTAGAAAAGCCTTGCAATGACACATCTGAAAAAAAATTTATTTCACAAGGGTTTTAAACTCTTGACTCTCTAAAGTCAAAGATAAATTTTTGCTCTGGTTGATAATTTCCATAAGGGCTCAGGCATGAAATAGGGAAAATGAAGGCCCTCCCTTATCGGAAAATCTTACTTCTCAGCGAGCGTATTTGTGGGATTGGAGTTAGAGTCTTTTAATATCTTTTAATAATTTTTGTGAAATTAAATTTGTACATACTATACTTTTTGCTCAGTTACATCTTTAAGCTACAGTGACTCTATTAACATTATTTGCTGCTTCTGAAGTAATGGTTTCTGGAATCAGAATGGAGGATTGCTCTGATCCAGGACTCTGTGTTTGCCCATGTTGTGTTGGCGCAAACAGGCATAATCTGCAAGAAAAGCCCAAGTCAGGGAACTATGAAAACTAAAAAACTCTCTAGATGAGGAAACTGGTTTCTCTGTTACTTTAAAGTAACATAGTTATGATCCATGTTTTTTAAAAAATGAACTGTATTGGCATGGGAATCCAACATGCATTTTTTACTTCAGGAAAAATTGCTGCTGGTCTCTGTCCGCACTAAATCCAGCCTCAGCCTCTTTGGGGCTGCTGGGTTGGACTGCAGWGAATATGCTGTTGTTGAACTGAGTAGGAAGTATTGTTGAAGCATTATTTGCAAAGGCAGACCCCAGAGCCAGCGAGGGAAGCAGAGTTTCCTATTCTGCAGAGGAAATTGCTCCTGCTTTGTTTTACTCATTTGCTGCTTACCCCAGAAGAGGTGTAAGAATAAGAACTGTCTTAGCAAAGATCTCACATTCTTCTCCTCTCCTCTAACTCAACACTCTTTCCTATTCCCTTGTCTCTCTAGTGCTTTTACAAAGTGTAGGCTTATGGCAACTTCATACATTTTACGMTCCATTTTCTGCATAAAATATATTGATTTGCTGCTGTTTCCTCTTTTTGAGGAGGAATTTTGGATCCCTATTTTTATTTATTTATTTTTTTTCTGCTAGCTCTCCAAGRCAACCAAACTTTGATGGTTTGATTTACAAAAGAACTAATGCATGCTTCTGCATAGCTGGTCAGACGTGTGCACACACTTTTATTCAGTTGTGACTTTCCTCTGGTTGGTTCTGGACCTTTTTGTCTTTTCCTGGCTGATGCACCRTAACATAATACTGCAACATCTCATAGAAAAAACAACCGAACTAGCAATATCTCCCTCTGAGCCTGACGTGTGTTCAGTCATTTCTTTCCAGTCCTCAGGAGGTATTTTAACTCTACCTGAATGACAGATGTCAAAAGAGATCCTCTACCACCTCTCAGGTTTAGCGCAACTGGCTTGTGCCCAGACACAAGGAATGAAATGCAGCTCTTTGGCCAGCAATGTTCCAGCCTCATGTCCATGTCCAGATGTATTTTCTGTTGTCTTTTTATGAAGGTGCCTGGTTCCAGCAGAACTGGGTCAGCTTCAGCTGAACAGCTGCAGCACTTGATCTTGTACTAAATAGCATGTTTCTATGTGTAGAGTTTGTCTTCCTCTGATCAGCCCCCAGCTTTTCAGATCTTCCATTTTGGATGGTTCACCATTACCTGAACTAGCAAAGCCTTCAAAAATTGCCTTAGGGCTTTCTTCATCCCAGATCCTCTTCTGTCATTTGCTTCATAGTCACCATGACAGCTTAAAACTAATCTTTAGTGTTTCTGTCCCATTCATCTCCTTCTCAGCTATGAGTAAGTCTTGTGGTTGATTTCTGTTGATAGGTACGTGCCAGACCTTGCCTGGCTCTCAAAAACAAAATCACTTGGTGAAATTTTAGCCATCTCTTGCTGCAGTGATCACATCTTCTGACTTTATAATGGATGATTCCAGTTCACCCATGTTCCTATTTCAGATTCTTTTTTTTCTCATCCATGAGCAAGACCTGCAGCTTCTCAATGCTTTGCATATGATATTAAAATGTGATCACACTGTTCAATTCTTCTTCCCTGACCTTTTCCCACTTGTCTATCATTTTACTCTGCACTTCACCAGGATGCACAGCTTTGTGCATCACCCCTGTTCTGCCCATCTTTAGTGCACAGAAATAACTCCCAACTTTTCTTTCCCATGGTACCAACACCCTTTTGTATCACTTTCAGTGGCAGCCTAGTGAAAGGGAATGAAGGGCACTGGGTTGCACACCAGTTGTGGAGATACCATAGTGGTCTATTCCAGCCCACTCTTGTAGGTAGATGGCAAGTTATGGAGCCCTTCCTGGTCATTCTCCCCTCCTGAGTGCCAGGCATGACAGATGTGTTGAGGAGTGCATCTTGCGAGTCTTATAGCTGCCTTAAGCCAAGATATATGCACAAGTAGAGTAAAAGGAAAATTAGGAAGGCAAGGAGGAGGTTGGACACTTTCAGCTACACGGCCGTGCTGCTAGTTATGTGCACAGTGCAGAACTAGYTTCATGTTTGTGGCCCAGCTGTAATGTAGCAATAAACAGCTTCTTGTTCACAGGCACGTAGATGGGGCTTTTGCTTCAAAAATCTTCAGCTTTTGCTTAYAGAGAAGTGAGTTTGTGCTGTGATCACAGAAAATCTACAGTCATTGGGGCTGAATAGGTGTCAGTGAATCTGGGAGAGCTGCCAGTACTCATGTCATAGGCGGAGGCACTTCAGGATGCTTGACCTCATACTAAACTCTTCAGTTCTTTCAGTGTTGACTCTCTAAAAGTGGCACTTCACCTTTGTTCCCTTACCCAGATCCCACTAAGCTGTGGCCAAGGGATTTGCATTGCTGGCCAGACCCACCACTGGACAAGAGAGCAGAGAGAAAATGCTTAGAGCTATTTTCRGGAATGTCAATGTAATTATTGTTTATATTAACATGGGATCTGAAGCAGATAAAGTACAAAACCAAAATACTCTCCTCCCTATCTGAAAAAAGTTTATAGTCTAGTTAAGGACAAGACCTGTCACATTCCTCCTCATAACTGTCATCATAATTATCTTATCTRCTATCTATGATTCCTTTCTCTGCCTCTGCCTTGCCAAAAATACAGCTTTTCATTGTCCATCAGCCCACATCTTTTTTGWTTCTCTTTTATAGTTTCTCTTTCACTGGTCTTGTTCACTCACAACAAGAACTTCAGTAAAATAGCTGAACTCAGAACAAAATACTTTTTTTTTTCATTCTTCCTCAAAACTCATCTCCTTGAGATGGGCAAGGTAGAAGATGAACTATGATACTGTTTATTATACTCTGTTGAAGCAATCAGACTATTTGTTGCCCTTTCCTTTCTTTCATATTTATGTTTGTCTTCCACACAGAGTATAACTAGCTATGAGTTACCAGTTTCAGTATATGCAAGGACAGCACATAGCAAAACGTGCCAAGCTTCACATAATCACAGAACGGTTGAGRTTAGAATGGAGCTCTGGAGATCATCTAGTCCAACTCCCCTCCTCAAGCAGGGTCACCTAGAGCATGTTAGACAGGATTGCATCAARGCAGGTTTTGAATATCTCCAGAGAAGAAGACTCCACAACCTAGTTGGGTAACCTGTTCCAGTGYTGAAAATACTCCTTCAATATAAAACGGTAATTAAATAGAATAAAGCAATTCTTAAATTAATTTCTATATATTCCTACCTTTCAAAACCCTGCTTGCTTAAATACTATTCAGTTCTGTAGAGCTTTCCTATAAACACCTTGTTATGATACATCCTCTGATTCTGGTTGCACAACTTTATGTTCTCAAAGTTACATTTCAAATTTCTGCTTCAAAASACTAAATACCATGAAAGAGACACCTTTGAAATTGTAGCTGTAATAGAACATTTGCAAGTAGAAAACAGGTTGCTTTCACATATTATCTTATTTGGCACAATATTCTGTTCTATTCTGAATTCATACAGGTTTCATCAAACCAGGAAAATAGAATTTTGATTTGACAACATAAACTGCTCCAAATTTCCTGGAAAAATCTGAACAACAGTGATCCTTTAGCTGAACAGTGCTTGAGTCTGGAAGGCAATCAGCATTTGAGTTTCAGTTTGTTATGCAACCAGGAGCAAGAGAGTTTCTGACAACTTGAATTTTAAAGTGAATAATTTGCATTGTACTGTAAGCACTTTGTCTCTGAACAGCACAGTGCCCTGCATACTGCTGCTCTCTTCCTCACTGGGAGCTTGATTCCTCATTGCTTTGTACCTCTTGAAGTCATTTATGGCTGTGTAAAGCAGATATTAAAAAAATACTTTAATCATGTTTCATACATACTTTGCAAAGGGGGCAGAGAACAGACTCTGTATGTTATTCCAGCTGTCCTTTACAGTAGACATCATTTGTCTAACTCTTGCTCCCCCCAATCTCTTTTTGTCACATTAGCATCATAAAGGAAATATAGAGATGGTACCTCTGGGGGTGAGGGGATGCCCTACCACTGTGCTCTTAGACTACTTATCCTCAGCTTGTGACATGGGAGCTGGAAGTTCCTGCGCTCCAAAATGTACAAACAGGGCTGACACCAGCTGGGTGCTGAGTCAGTTATTAGGGAAGGCAGAAAATACAGGAKCTATTGAGTGTCAGCCCACAAAACCATTAACTCAATGAATGCATTTTCATTTCTGCAGTGCCTAGACCATTAGATGACAGGGAAAGATTWAAAAAAAAGAGAGAGAGACTTTAATCAGAGTTTTGTGAAGTATGTTAATTATCTACAAGGGACAAGATGCTACAATGAAAGGCTCTGGTTTCAACTCCCTTTTCTGAGACTCTGGAGCTTGTGTTTGTTCYGACTGAGCAGCACGTTGGGTAAGGACTCTGGGGTAAACCTAGAGTGGATGTGTTTGGTGATCAGTGGACTGTGTAATGAAATACTGATGTAATACATTTCCTATTTTTCTGCAGGGGAGTCCCTCTGGGTTTGGATATAGCTATATTTGATATTATGAAGAAGTTAAAAATGGTAATAAATTTGTGCATATCTTTTCCTATAAAAAGCGTATGAATTTTGATGCACTAAATATTTATTATATGTGGAACAATTTTTCCAAGCAATAGAGCAAATCGGCCTTGCTATGTTTTTCTTTAGCAACCTGAAGCTGTATTAGCACGGGCACATCATGTATTAACAGCTACAGCAAGCAAGTGGGGCAGTTATCAGGGATCGGTGAATCTAGCCAGCCTGGCTCCTGCAAGCCTAGATGACTGCTCCTATGCCTTCTACATATTTGTTCCTGCACCCAGTTGCTTTCAGCTTCCCTTTCACCAGTCTRTACTACTGCCTTCAATGTAGGCTTCTGGCAGTATATTAACAGATATGAAGGACAAAGTTGGACCTGAATTCTCATTTGCTTTTTCAGCTTTGTAATCTCTAGCTTATATGACCAGCAGCATCTTTTCAACCCCTAGATGTTCTGAAGACAGCTACCAGGATGCTTCAAAGGCTCTTCTTGCAAGAACAAGCCTAACTTTCTCAGACATCTCTCTCAAGCAAATGTTTAAAATGCCATGGTCATACACTTTGAATTGCTGGAGTCATACACGCCTCCTCACCCTCCTTCAGGCTTTTCAGGGAAAACAGCTAAAGCCTCACTCAGCAGCTGTGTAACTCTACTGTAACTCCTTTACTTCTCACGGGCACAGCCGTCTGCAGGGTGAGGATCCCGCGAGAGGTTCAGCCAGAGCACGGTCTCCTCCGCGGGCAATGCTTTGGAAATGTATCTGCAGGATGCTGACAGCTTTATGCCCTGGAGCTGTGGCRGTGCAAGCAGAGCAGGGACACAGGCCTGGTCCATGAGTATAAACTGCAATCGTTTAACAGCACCTTTACCGAGGTGGCTGAGCAAACGACGAGTCGCGCTTCCGAGCCGGCCTCTCGCTAGATGGCAGCGCAAGGCAGCCGCGGGAGCGCCGCCGCGGGGAGCCTCCCGGGCGGCCCCGCGCCCGCGCAGCCCCGCGCAGCCCCGCGCGGCCCGCGCAGCCCGCGCAGCCCGCTCCTCGCCTTCGTCCAGCGGAGGCCTAAGCAATCTACGGAGGATTTCCCGTGCATTTTGACAGCGAAAGAAGGATAGGATTCGCCAGCTGAATAGCCTTCCCCCCTATTTCAAAGCATCTGGAAGGATTTCTCYGGACTGTTTCTTCTCACAAGCTTGTGGACAGCAATGGCTTTTCTCACGTTAAAATGAGGTCTATAGGACCCTATAATGCTCACTTGCTTTAACTTGGAATTGTACAGCAGAATTACACCAAGGTATTAGGAGATCCTTATGCTTTTAACCAAGTTGGAGACAGAAAATGAGCTTTCTATTCTCAGTTGGTACTTTAAAACTTACACTCTTGAAGCTCCTCACAATRGAGCTTAAATGTTACAGAGACCTTGTTCTAGCTCCTGTAGAAATCCCCCCCTCCCTGACTGAAGGTAATACACGTTGCAGCTGACTAGTAGCATCCCAGACATAACGGGGAGCAACTGGAATTTCTTGACTAAGCCAGCTGGACATAAACTACTCATTACAGATTGTGGTGGAGAAACTGAATGGAAGGCAGAGACTGGAAATACATGGAATTTCTCTTTAAATGCAGAGTAATCATCTTTGGCTAAAGCAGGGTCCAGGGATGCTAAATAAACAACTGTGCTGGAGGCAGTGCCAGCTCTTTTTCACATTCTACTGGTCAAAAGTGGAGAAAGAAAAATGCTGTATTAGCCAGGCTTAGAGTCTGAATACCTGAAGGTAATATTAGGCTCTCAGAAGAATTCTTCTTATAAGAATTTTTCTTCTTAAAATTATAARTTAATCCAGAGTTCAAGCATTAGAAAATATATATGAGATTAATTGTAAATGTAACCTAGGATCTTCAGTCTAAAAACAAGCCTGAGCTTAATGAAACTCCCAGAAAAGCTTTTGTTATGATACCTAAGAAACACTCTCTGTGCATGTAGAGTAAACAGTTCAATATTAGAGGTGGATCATATTTTGCCTGAATAAGATTTCAATTCTGTTGACCTACTTGGCAAACACCCTGAGACAATGTTTTTGAATCTATACTGTACAGGAAATTTAAATTGCCATTTTGGTAATTTTTAAGGATGCTCCATTTAATTTGGGGTCCTTTTTGGAAGAAATAACTATGACAAGTGACCTACAGTGAAAGTCAGAATTGCTTAATATGGGTGGACTTTTCACACATTAGACAAGCCTAGAACTAGGAAGGTCATGCTATGGCAAATTCAAGATACAAAAAAAAAATATTTGAATGTGGTGCATAATTAGACATTCTACAGGACAGAATGCAAAGGAGAATTATAAAGCATCGCTTCCAAGAAAGCTTCTAGTTTTAGGAGCATGACTTAATATTTGTACACAGACATACACATGCAGATACATATTTCTTTGTGGGTCTAGGTTGGTGGTATGTTCTTGTTTTATATCTGACTTTGCAGGGTGTTTAGTCAGGGTAGAAATATACCTCGAGGGAGGTGATCCTCCCCCCTCAGCCCTGGTGAGGTCATATCTGGAGAGCTGTGTCTAATTTGGGCTCCCCAGTACAAGAGAGACATGGAGCTACTGGAGCGAGTCCAGCAGAGGGCTATGAYGATGATTAGGGGACTGGAGCATCTGCCCTATGAGGAACGGCTGCAAGAGCTGGGCCTGTTTAGCCCGGAGAAGAGAAAACTTTGAGGAGATCTTATCAATATCTACAAACACCTTAAGGGAGGGTGTCAAGATGATGGGCCTGGACTGCTTTCAGTGGTGCCCAGTGACAGGACAAGAGGCAATGGGCACAAACTGAAACACAGGAAGTTCTGTTTGAAAAACTACCATGAGAGTGACAGAGCACTGGAACAGATTGCCCAGAGAGTTTATGGAGTCTCAATCCTTGGAGATATTCAAAACCCACCTGGATGCAACGCTGTCTAGCATGCTCTAGGTGACCCTGCTTGAGCAGGGAGGTTGGACYAGAYGATCTCCAGAGGTCCCTTCCAACCTCAACCATTCTGTGATTCTGTGATATTCTGAGCAAGAGAGTAAAAAGATCTTTAGATGGTCATTTCTAGCAGGTTGTGAACTGGTAGGGGAATTCTAGAAGGAGTAGTCCCAGTTCTAGTGATAGGGAAACAACATTGTTTCATCTCCACAAGACAGATTTTTAGCCAGTCCAAGAAAAGTCTTGCTATTTCCAGAACTCTGCTTATTTATCAGAGTTGGCACATTTGGTAAGAATGAATTTTTAAATAAGCTTTCATTAGGTGAGCACCTCAACTAATGGCTAAAGAAAGCAATCTTGGGCAACCTTTATGAATGTATTCCCCAACTGTATAATTGTCATCCTAATCAATACCTGAGTAATTGAAATCCTTCAAGACCAAAGTTGTGACCTTCTGCCTTCCCTCTCTCCTGATCTACTTTTTTTTGACTTTAGCAGAAGAAGACAGCAACATCCAGAGACAGGTGACTGTCTTTGTTGTCCTAAATGCTGATCAGCTGGCGTCTACTCTGTCTGTCAAAATATATCCCCTCCTTACAAGCTCATTATCATCCTCTCATTTTCCCCTGTTGAAATCCCTTTATCATGTTGATCATTAAAAAAAAAAAACTACTGGTGTTTCTGTACACAAAATGTAACTCTATTTTTTATCATAATTTAAATATATCTTTTAGGATCAATAGCATTTTTAATTATTTTGAGAAAAATAAAATCATATTTCTACACATTCACYGTCATTTCTGGTCTAGTTTAGGGGAGCTATCCTGACCACAATATGAGAAGTGGTGAATTTAATGGATTTTTCCCTTCATGCTTTTTTATACTGTTTCTAGCATATTTAGATTCAATTAAATTATTTTGAAAGACTGATACTAAAAGACATAGTAATTATATTTGTTTTTTAACATAACAGGATAAATGGGTCTAACTTGATGTAGCTCATTAACAAATCATCAGAAAAGTGTTATAAAATCAAGGTTTTCTGCAGGTATATTTTCTTCCAATGTTCAAGATTTTGTAGTTTATAGGAGAAAAACATTCTCAGTCTCCAAGAACTTAAGACTGAAAACTTCAGTTTTGCAATGGGATTGCAATAATCAGATCCCAGACTCCGCTTCAATCCTCGGTGAAATCAGTAGGTTCTATATGGTATAGGAATCTACACAAATTCTATTTCAAGWCTATTGTCATGATGAAACAGTAAAAAGTGGTATTAAAGATTAGCAGCTTGGATGAGGTAAGGAAACACAGCAATAACTAACATTTTGGCATATATTTTTAAAGTTTTGCTTTTTTAACAAAAAATTAAGTAATTGGGTTTTTTGAACTTATGTGTTTTTTATAATGGATTTCAGTGGATTTTATAATTGATTTATCACAGATTTCAATGGCTACTGCCTTGGGAATGATTTTCATGCATTATGGAAAAAATGAAAATAAAGCACGTTTCCCCTGAAAGAAAAAATGGGACATCACATCTAGTGCTAGAGAAGCATGTCAGACTACGACAGGCTCAGTATATTAAACATTTCCATGAATTTCTATTTAGCAATAGGATAGCTCCAGGTTTATCGTAACAGAGAACTGACTCATATCCAACAATCTGCTCTTTCAGATAAGAAACATTTCATTTTTATTTTTTGAAAAGTTAGATTAATTAGTTTTGTACAAATTTTATCATAGAATTCTGTAGTTTGCATTTGATCAGTTATTTTTTCCTATTCACAAGTCTTAAATGTTGATAATTTTCTACTTATTTTGATGAATTAATTAGATTTCTAGCCAGCAGGACTTMTTTTTCCAAGATCAATCCTAAGTGTGCCTTCCCCCCCCCCCTTTTTCCTTCATTTGATTCTGGGCAGTTGAAAATCTTTTGTCTAATCAGCTTGAAACTGTTGAAGCAAGAGGAAATTAAGCCTGTCCTTTTGGAAACACAATAATCAATGAAAAAAATTTCTATTATTTGTATCACTTGCATAATGTCTCAGCAACAGCAATACTTATTAAAAATGTCAGATATTCAACAACCGAAAATAGATTTAAAACTAGTCTATACAGAACCCAAGTTTCTAGGCACTGTGGTCCTTCGGTTTCCTGGTTATAGAAATAACCAATATACTTAAGAAAGCTTCACAGCTCAGGTCTCCTTGCCCCTGCTCGTTTCCTTTTTATTTGGTTTGAAATCACTCTAAGGTAAGAAATCACAGGAGGCTGCTAGATATTATCTGTTAATTGCTCCTGCAGAGAACGAGCACCCTAAGGGGCAAAAAAGGTTACAAGGTTTATAGAGATGGGTCAGAAATGCATAATTCATGCTTCTTTCAATAGTTAACATAGTAATATTTCTGTTTGCAGGGTCTATCTTTTGCAGTTCAGCCTCCAGCTTTTCAGATATTTCATTTTGGATGGTTCACCATTAAACAAACTAGTGAAATCTCCCCAAATCTCCTTAGGGCTTTTTTTCCTCCTAAATCTTCTTCTGTCATATGCCTCACTTATTCAATGGTGAAAGAATTTCCATTCCCCTGCTCTTTGTTCCTCTCCTCACTTCCCCATTTGCAGTCCAAAATAAGTGCCAAGTGGTGAAAAGTGTTCAAAATGATTAAATTGGCATCTTGTACCACTTGATTGCAATGCAGAAATTATTAGTACAAATGAGCAATGACTGTAGTACCTCTGATATAATTGTTGTTTTGTTTATGTTGACAAAGCATAATGTCTGTGTTGACATAAAGTTGTTATTCAGTGGTTATTAAGATCTTTGAGGCAGTGAAATTAACTCTGCAGTAAACAACAGATATTTAGAATTATTAGAGGAATATCTGTCAAACACTATGCAAGATCTGAATGCCTTGTATTCATCTGTGTGAACTAGTTAAACCAGGCTCTTGGACTGGGTGTCAGATAGTTCACAGTTCATCCCTAGAAGACCAGTTTCCTTATGCATCCCCTTCCAAAGAAAAAAGATACARTATTTGTAGTACAAGTGCTTGCAATCAGGAATACTAAATCAGCCTCTGAACTTTTCTCATTTGCTCTTCGAGTCCTCTGAAACACCTCACAGATTTTAGTGGTGCCTGCATTGTCCTATTCAAACAATCCTACTGATGCAATCTCATTTATCTTCTGATTCACTGAATTCAGATTGTAGCTGCCATATGAATAAGACAGACTAGTTGTACAAGGACATTTCCAAGGTATCATATTACAGCATTTTTCCTACCCGATGATCTTGTTGCAGGTGGAACAAGCCATTCCCTGACACTGAAAGCAGCCCTCTGTTACTGAGCTATCACATCTGCCTAGACGTTATAACTCATTGTACATCCTGTGACAGCATTAAGTCATAAACATTTTGCAGAGTTTACTCTGTCGTTACCGCAGGTCCAACGCACAACTGCCATTTGTTCAACACTGAGTTTTTTATGTGCAGCATCCTCCTTTAATATTCACGTTAATCTAATTTTTGTGCAAGGCAGGGAAACTTTTCATGGACAAGAATCCCAAATTCCTGAGTGTAACACAGTGCAAACTCCTTGCATGTGTACTGAACCACATGAGAGCTCTCCAACTGCAATTTTTTCAAGCACTTACTTACCTTGCAATGAAAGAGGTAGAAAAAGGTAAGTGTTCATCTCCCTTGATTTAACCATCTTAAAGTCAAATACTGAAACTAAACTGATTAGCTGTGCACCATCTCTAGTCCATGGAGAGAGGCAAGGAAAGGAAAGTCATCTCATCTGTCTTAAATGTCTCACAAGAAAGAAACCCCTTCAGATGATTCTTTCACTTAATTGGCTATAAAAGCAGCTTGGACTGGGCACTTAACTTTTAGCAGAACGAAAGCTTGATGAGATTAATTCCACTCTTCATATATAGTTTCCTCAAAATCATCTTTACAGTTCAACAAGGATTTAAATACATGCCCAGCTTTTCACATGTGGATGACTCAAATCACATGGGTCAGATCAAGTATCTTGTTACRCTAGTGCTCGATGCTTTCTTGAACTGAAACCTTAACTGCCTGTGTGGCTGCCTCCGTTACAGTCCGGGCTGCTTGTTTATGACACTGATTCCCTTTAGCTTCCTTGAGCAGTTAACTTCAGTGTTCTAGAGGGCAAATGGAAAAAGTTTTTCTAATCTCTTGGTATTTTCAAAAGAGGCATTGCTTCATTTATTGTCGTGCTCTGTCGTGCATGTCTGACTAACAGTTTGAATCATTTCTGCTTTCCTTTGCCTAAACCTTTTAAATTTATTTATTTTCTGCTGTTATTTACTGAGTTTGTTTTATCTAACTCTGCAAAGTGTCTGGGACACAGATGGTATGAAATGCTCCACACGTAATAAAGACTCATTGTTCAGGCAGCTCCCAAGACGGTTGATGGTAGGGATTACAGTACTGCGCCATAAATTGTATCAGGATTGTGTAAGCAGGATATTGTTGACATTTAATGTTCCCAATTAAAAAAAATACAAAAAACTTGCCACTTTTTTGAGCAGCTTCCAGTGTTTTCCTCGGCTGAGAGCCTAGATATTCCCTCTAGGCTCTAGACTGTTGACACCTTTCCCTTGTTATAACACTAATTTGGGGCAAACTTTTCTTCTACAAATGGCTGAGTAGTATCTAGCTTAAGATAAAGTTTTCCACTTTTGTTGACCTAACTGTGTATGTTCTTTGCGCAAAACTCCCACTGAAGACAAAAAGAGCTGGATGTTCAAAGCTGTATATATAAGAAGGTATGGCTCAAAAGCCCACTGAAATCAATGGAATAAGACAAGCCTCTCTTCAAAAATCAGACAGCAGAAAGGAGAACATTGCTAAGATAAACTCACTGCAGATAGCTTGAATTCAGGCAGGAAACTAAACAAGCCAAAATAAACATCACCTCATTTAACATACAAATCATAAGGGGCACCTGAGCCAGATGTTGAAAGAGTTGGCATATTCCAGAATTCACTTAAAATAAACACYCATAGTAGCCACATGACAGTGAATGATGTGTGACAAGCATAATTCAAACTCAGAGAGCAGAGCTGAACCTGAGTTTGAGCCAAAAGCAGTGTAAATCGTTAATTATCAAGAAGCAAAGTTGAACCTGGAGTTGAGAAGTCTTTTTACAGCTCCAGTCAGAACTGAACTAATATTTTTTCCCAGTTATCRGTTCAAAATAACATACCAGCTAAAAACCAGCCTGGGAAGGGCGAGACTGAGCATCCCTGCCTTTTCCAGGTGATGCCTGGCGGCAGTGGGGATGACTCTCTGCTGGCAGCAGATGCCAGCACTGGCCAGTTGTTTCCCCAAGTGTCAGAGCAGCAACCTTGGGGGCCCAGGAGGCCACCTCACATGGGGCAGAGAGGGCAGGAGCCGTTCCCTAGGGACCACCTGCTTTCTTCAGCACAATGCTATTGAAGGAATTGGTCCCACCACGTCTCAAAATGGCTTTGAGCGAAGCTTGTACAGGCTGAGAATTAAAATACTAACTTAAGGATTAGTGGGTCAGTTATATATTTGCACTCTGATAGCTAGTACYGGTGGCTGTTTGTCTCTTCTTCCCCTCTGAGAACACTGAATTTCTGTTCTGTTATTTTAAAACTGTTTTTTTTTCAGTATTGTTGGGTTGTAGCATTTCCTGGCAACAAGAAGGTATAATTTTAGCATATTTTAGCTTTCATGCCATGCTCTCTCGTTTTCCTCCTTACCTCCTTTTGTTCTTTTTCTCTTAAGCAGAAATGCAACAGAAATCAAGCACTGAAGAAAATGAGTGCTGCTCCTTGACAACAAAATTTAGAGCCAACTTTTGGAGTTAGTTTTAATTTTTATTCCCTGGTGAAACCCTGAAGCTTACTGGGATGTGGTAACACACTGGCTAGAGCAATGCAGAAAAAAACAATTTATGATCATGCCTCTAACCACTGGGTTTTTTTACTTCTTTCTCTTTTTAATYGTTTAAAGGAAATATTAGCAGAAGTGCAGATTGCTGCCAACTCTAAATAGCTTTTAGGACATCTTTCTGTGGCCTGGCAAGGTCAATGTGTAAAGACAACACAAAAGACGATTTTTTGTCACTGACTGCAATTTGATCAGGATTGGGGGAACAGATAAAAATGAAAATAAATTGCTGTTTTCAGAGTTGGGTTAGTTCCAGGAGCTCTGCCCCGCCGGTGCTGCCGGTCGCCCGTGCCGGGGGGCTTGTCGGGGCTGCAGGCAGAGCGGTGACTATAACCCGGGCACCTGGGCACGAGGTGGGCTGCACTGCGGCACAGCAGTGAAAGCACGGGGGAACTGCTTGTCAGCACCCCAAGCGCTTGTTTGGCAATCGTAAAAGGTTCGTGCTTCGCTGCTATCTGTGCTAACCAAACTAAAATGAAGCAGGTATTCTCTCTCAATAGCACTTCGGTCGTACGTTCATTCGTGGGGCATTTACGCCTCTGAAATCCTCACTGACTCATGTTCCCGCAACCTGTGACCACGCGTAGGATAAACTGTCAGTCCTGGGAAAGGAGAACCGGACATAATTCTCATGCACAAATTTAATTTCTGTTTAACTAGAAACCTTTAATCTCAGTCCTGAATCCCTCCACAGATAAATACATGTACCCCTCCAGGCAGCTGGCTTATTCTTCCCTCATTTTGGCTACAATTAGATGGAATACCTTTTAATTTTGTTGATTTTTCCCCCATTTTTTGCTGCATACTATTATTTCGTCTATTTGGGCTTCACTGCAGAAGAGATTGAAATGGTTTCCTTCTAGTCTGATATCCTGTGTTCCTTTTAGTATTAGACAGATCATGATAAAAATACACTGTGAATAGCCTTATAGCCTACGTAATGGCTTTAGAGGGCTCAATATATTTTAATGATTATATACAAAGATACTCAGCAGCTGAAGCATCTGTTGAAAAACTGTACTGGTGGAAAAAGTCATCTCTCTTTTCTTTAAAATTTATGACATTGTCTTTAAAAAGAGAAAAAAGGCAGGGAAGGATAAAGTGTGTTTGGGAGGGGGAATGGTGGAGAGGACAGGAAGGAGGAGGAAATAGGATTTATCACTGTAGATTAATAAACCAGAGAATGGATGTTTGGGCAGCAGTGCTTAACTGGAACCACTGTCAAATACTCACTGTGAAAACTAATACAAATTTTAGCACTATCTGGGGAGATGCTAATGAATTTGTATACATGTTTTTGTGCCCATATGAGGGAAGCAATCAAAAACTAAATATTAGTTAGTTAATTAATACTACCTAAGGAGAGTCTTTGTCACTCATAACTGTCTATCAGTAGACCTACTCATATATAAGTTAACAGTCTAAAGAGGAATGGGATACCAGTTACTTCAATTAAAAAAAAGAAAGAAAGAAAGAAAATCTAACTGTGTTCCAAACAACTTTATTTTTAAAAGACATTTATGCACAAAACCCAGTAAAGATTTTATGGCACTTAAGTCAAGGTAGTACTGTAAGTCAGCAGAAACGTTGTGACTGACTTGTTAATGGTCACAAGATTACGAGATATTCACGATTTAGGGATATCAGAGAAAAAACTTACAAATATTTTCATGGTTTTCAAGGTTATATAATTTCAGTTCTCTGATGGGACAACTCATAAATTGAGTTAACAAGGATTTAGACAATTCCTGCGTGGTCATAAAATATTAACAAATCACAGAAGTGTAAACCTATTTTAAAGTTACAAGTGCTTCTCCATTTGAAAACCAGATTGCCTATTTATGTGCTTATCTCTAGATCCCTTTTCATAACCTTAGTAACGCAATCTTAAATGTATTTGTCAAAATAAAGGGTAAAGAGTTATTGGTATGTTACTGAAGAGGCAGAAATGGCATCCCAGAGACTGCATGTAAAAAGCTTGTGTTCTCATCATTAAATTCCAGCTTCCCCCAGACTTCAAATCTTTCTTTCCTTCTAAGCTGTGCATTTGGCAAAGTGTCTGTTCCTGGGACCATGAATTTTGTATCTGAGAGCCATCTTCCTGCAGTCTTGCTAGAAAGGGTATTTAATTTCATGTTAGCAGCGGCTTATATGTAGAAAAAATGTACGAAAGTCTCTAACAAGCTCTCTAAGTCGAGCAGTTTCTTCTACAAAATGTGAAGTGAGATATCTGTCTAACCATCTTGTACAATATCTTGCAACTCTGCTCTTAACCTCCTTATATGCAGTGATTGGTCTCCTCCGTTTTAAAGTAGCATAATGAACTTGTGAAAAAGTTCCTCAAATATAGGAGCAGATGAATATGAGAAAAGTCAGAGTCACTGGACTTGCAGGGCAGCTATTTAGTTTCTGTTGTAAGACACTTCAGTGAAAGGTATAAGAAATTCTACAATAAATAGTTCAGGAATAACATGCTATGAAGAAAAGGTCTTTTTCTTACACGGGAAAGTTGGACCTCTGAAACATGTAAGAATGAAGATGCCTCCAGAATTGCTGCATTTTAAGCATTTATGAATATTACTGTTACTAATAAGGTTCTCCAGTCCTTGTTCACTGGTACTGTTTGCTTGGCCTCAGTGGCCTTATACAGGCTACATTGCTTAAGGGAGCACTTCTTCCTCAACACACAGCTTTGGCTTTCAATTTATTTGTAGTCCTGTAGCTTTCACGCTAGGTGAAGTAGAGCTGATGTGCTTTTCTGGAGATCGTTTGCAGCTCCCTACATTTCATCCAGCTGATCTCTCCCGGAGAGCTCTGCTTATTCACATTGCCTCTCTTGTGTCTCAGCTTTAGGAACAAATAGCAGGACCCTGTCTGTGAGGAAGCAGATTTTACTACTCTTATATTTAAGCTTTTTTCACACTGGGAGGCCTTTTATTCAGAGGTGAAATGGGATCTCTCTTTAGAATGCTCTGGGTCTTTGCCCACGTGCTTGTTCAAGCTTCAGCTAAAAGTGAATTTTTACAGCTGCCAGAAGTCRTTGAGAACTGAAATTTAGAACTGAAATGCTGACACCATCTTCCCCATTACAGCACTTAGCTGCTTCTGCCATACCGCAATCAGCTCTGCATTGTAAGTGTCTGTGTTGTGAGCCTCTCTGATCTAAACATTTGTTAGCTTAAAATACCAATTCAATCGCAATCCATTATGCTCTGCTAAGAACTCCCATCTGGCTCCGAAGCCRCACTATGCGGCGGGCTGCTGAGAAGCCAAAGGTCTGATCTGCCCCTTGCTTACACCGTCGGAAATCTGAAGTAATGGCTTTGAAGTAGATGAAATTACACCACCCCAAGCCAGGTGTGGGAAAGAGTCAGCCAGAAGTATTGCTACATCATGTAATGCTTGCTTAGTTTTACTGCTATCCACACTTTCAGGGAGGTAAAATTCAAAGTCTGAAAAAGTGTTAAAAGCAGAAAACACCTTTTTCTTGAGGATATGATCATATCTCCACCTCATTCCCGTTGAATCGTCATTCGAGACACTTTCAGGCATTTCTGAGACAGCCCTTTAAAACAAAGCTGGCTCCACATGAATGGAAAGTAAAACGATGCTTTCTAAAGGAAATGCCAAGAAAAAGATATAAAATATTCATCAGGTAGAAAAATCACTTTCTACTGAAAACTATTTTAGTGTCTATTGCAGTTGGAGGTGAAAATACCTGATTAAAAACCCTTAGCTGAGAACACTGGTCTCGCGGTGTGCCTTTGGGATCCGCTGGAACTACAGCAGGTCAGAAAAAAGGGTTGTGGGAAGCCACTATCAGATTACTTGGGCTCACCTTGGACTCGTGCTGCATGTTTTCTGCCTTCTGATGAGTAAACTAAAAAAAGAGCAGTTACTTGGGAAAGTAAAGTTTTACATTATAAGTTTTAATGACAACAAGCCTGTCACGCGCACCCAGAAACTAAATGCTAGCATGCCCCTACGGTCAGGATCGAGAAGATCACTAGCCCTCAGGTTTTTAGGGCTTTGGGACATCTTACTTATTAAGCTGTATTACCAAGAGTGACTAATCTGGCAGATCCAAACAAGCTCTGAAAGCCTTTTTGTGGTGCGAGAGACCTGGGAAAATCGAAACTCAGCTAGCTAGTACAAGAACAGCCCTTTCCTAGCTATCGTGTGCCACCTTTGCAGTCACCATGAACTACTCGATGCATTTTTCTATGACTCAGGAAGGAGAATATGAAAGCACTGAAGGTGCTTGCTAACATCTGAAAACAGCCTGAAGTTGCATAAGTTTTCRGAGGGCTTTGGCGCAGGGGTGGGAGCAGATGGCTGAAGGAGGGGGTGCACCCTGTCGCCTGCCTGCCCCGGTGCTGGCAATGACAGCACAGCTCCCRAAGCAGCTCCCGGGTGATCAGAGACTTTAGCACAGCATATTACAACAAGCTCAGATTGGGGTTAGTGTATTTAGTTTTGCAGACTGAAAACTGAAGTGAATTGGGAAGTTTTTCACGAGCCATTCAGTTGTCCGCTCCGCAGGGGACGCGACGGCAGCCTCCCTCAGCGGATTTCTTTCGTGCTTTTGACTCAGTTGTGTGGGAATGAAAGGATTCCTCTGCACCTCGAAATGTCCGCAGGGTGGGAAGGAGCATGCAGACGCAACGTCTACTAAACGTAATGGACTGAGACCAAYAGCGATGCACTAGGCTCCTATCGTGAGAGTCTTCCTGCCCAGGCTGTTTAAATCACTACAGCGCGCTGGCCACTCGTGCACAAGTGATACGCTAAATGCTTCAATCAAAACTGAAAGTACAAATTCTCCCTTCCGCTGTAGCAAGAAAACACTAATATCTTTTTCAATTGTGTTCATTATAGAGAGAGAACAGAGTATAGTTTGCCACTTTATTAATTGACCTATTACAAAAAAATTCCAGTCACAGAAAAAACCCCCACAAGATTGAAAGTTATTGTCATTATAATTTCGTTAGGGGAATCAAAAACTAATAAAATGTTTAATAGGCTTTTATCCCCCTTGGGTTAGGTGGAATTGTAAGCCTACCCAAAAGACAGCTATTGAATATCCTTTTGTAAAACCCCAGTCGAGTGAATAGTCCGTATTCATGGGAGTAGTTCCTGACTCCCGTGACAGGGCTTGCACAGGGGCTAACGTCTGTGCCAGACCGGACCCTCAGTTTGAGCCTCACCTTCGCGCAGGATATTCATAGATACATGCAGACCTCTGAGCACAAAACAGCAATGCAGTGGGTCTTGTTTATATTCTGCATTCAATACTCTCCTCGTGAATGTACAGGAGAAAAACACTCATACCTACAAAATAATTTATAGATACTAATTGCCATAGGTGGCTTCACCACTTCTATTATATACGTTATATAACTAAGCCTAAGCTTCATACATGGTATATTTTAATACATGAAGTCCCACTCTGATCTGGAATTTGCAGCTAAAATCACTCTCCACAAAATGGATTACTCTTTCGGTGAATTTTGGCACTAAGCATGATTTTGCAAACAGGCCAAAAGGTACAAGATGAATAAAGAGGAGGAATAATTTGGAACATCACTGAAAATTGTTGACAAAATTTCAGATCTGTGTATTCTGAGAATAGCTGGATGCATATATTAGCTCCCCGACTGAAAGCTTTATGGGCTTGTACACGACGGATAATTCAAATTAACTGTGATCTTTGCAGTACTGTGCAGTCTTGGGGTAAGAAACAATCACGACTGAAAATTCTCACTGCTATATTAGACACAAACAAGCTTTTTCTGTGACAAACATACATCACTTCTTTTTCCCACTCTTGAACAAAAGTACAAGTCGTAGAAAAAATAGTAACCCAAAACACGAAACTAGGAGTCATTCCACGGCAAATGTCCTTTCAGCATAACATAAAATAGCAGAAGTATATGCCACTAACTTTCTAGCATTCTCAAATAGATAAAACTCAAAGTGTAGGCAATATATCATGATTACAGGAACTAAATGCACTGTTTAGTGTCCGGGGTTGTTTCTACTATTATATATGTCCTAGCAGCTTTGTGGAGTGACCATTAAAACCTGAAGATGACTTGAAAGTAATTTTTTTTCCTAAACTGTTACTAAATTATTCTATGATTCTGTGAAAGTTAAGAAATGATATCTCTCAATCTATAAAAGCTGGAAGAAGGAGAGTTTTACCATTCACAGGTGAGACTACCAGTTTTGCACTAGGACAAATTGCATGAAAAAGCTATGAGAAGACAATCTTGAAATGAGATTAATATGTACAAAAAAGTTTATAAAAACATGTTCAATTCTTTCTTTCCTTCCAGACTTGCATAATATTTTTAAGATGTTGCAAAATATGTGCCTAAAGTTAGGTTCATACATTTAAATACATGAGATTTTTCAAGATTTAGTGAAGAAGGCAGCCAACTAAATCTTTGAAAATCAACTGATTTATTTAAAAGCCTTTCCATAAAGTATTTTGAGGCTTAACTGGAGAATTCTATTCCTGCAAATTTAGCTAGRATATCTAACCAAACCAGAAGGAAGGGCGTGAAAAGAGAAGCAGTAAAGTCTACATTAAATCTTCCTAATACTGTTTTGAATGATTTTTTTCTATTTAAATGACACGTGCATATTTCATGGTGATGTTATGAAGCCTCACTGCCTTTCATTCAGAATGACCAGCATAGTGTATTCATTATTTTTCGTATGACGTGATGAGTGGCAAAAAATGAGTAAGGTGTGGCAAAACTCCACAAAAAGCTTTTTTTCCATTTTGTCACAAACGGATACTGATAAAATCCAGTGTTACGTAATCCTGTGGTATTTTCATAATCAGTTAATATGAACTAAACAGAGTACCTGAGACAATGATACAGGCACAAATTCAGTAAAAGAGATCATCGTCAGTACTTATTATTTGGAAAAAAATATGGAGATTGTTCCACTCTTGTTCCTAATGTGGCTAGAAAAGTGAACTTTTCTTTTTTTTAACAGCATATAAGCAGAAAGAAGAAAAGTTCTCACTAATTTCTGTTTGCCTTTCAGAGGCAGAGGTCCTATACACTGAGGTTGTTGTTGATATACTGAGAAACAACACTATCACTCTGCCAACGTCGTATCTCCATGACAATATCTATCTCATGGTATATATTGTCTCTCTCTTACATAAAGTTGTATTGACACTTGTATCTGTAGATATGTGCACAGATAGGAATAGGACATTTGGAAACAAGAATTCAACAGTGGGATTGGGGACATCAATTACATCAAGGTATTGGGGAAGAATAAAGGTGAAAAAACGTTATAACAGATGAGAGTTGTGGTCTGGTAGGTGATGAAGTTAGTGAAAAGACAGGGCCTAATGCCTGGAAAACTGAATCGGTTAATGCAAGAACTGAGAATTGTTGTTGCAATTTGTTATAGGTAAAAACCAGAGGAAATAAGGTCATGGATGCAGGGCATAAAACAGAGTACTATAGGATTACAGGGACTCATAATCACTGTCAAGATATAGGTACTAGGTTGGTATTCAGAAAAAATGGAAAAAATGGGTGTGTTAATGGAATGACGGCCTGAAGATTCAGGAAAGGATCCCTGACAAACCAGATTCTGTTTGCATACAAAATGACATTGGGGGAAGACAGTGGGTAGTTGTTAGAATCTGCTGTAGACTTCCAGAGTTAAATTTGGATATGGATTGAGTTGTTTAAACCATTACGGGGAGAAATTCTGTTGAGAACTGTCTCATTATGGCAGACTTCAATTTCTCAGATGTAGTCTGGAGAACAAATGCTACTGATAATAAGACAGAGTAGATATTCTGGAGTGTAATTTTCTGATAGAAAGTAGAGATGCTTCTTGTAGAGCTTGCTTACAGTAAATACTGATGATGTTTTAAAACATCTAGTTGTAAACAATAGCTTGAGGTCACATGCATATTAATTCAATTTAATTAAAACAGAAAGATAAACAAAAGTAAATCTGTAAGTAAGACTGTCTGTAAGAAATTCAAGGAAATTAGTGAAGGCAGTAGAACTTAATTGTTCAGGGATTTCACTGTAGAAGTAGCCTGGATWTTCTTTAAGTCAAACCATGAAAGAACTTTAGGAGCTTTTAAACCATGCAAAGAGATTAACTTCTGGAACAAGCTATAAACTAGCTATAGGCTAGCTAAGGCTAGCTATACTCAAGTCCACCACAAAAATGATGCCTAGATAGAGGAAATGGAAAAAGGATGATGTGCAATAAAAACCTGTGCCTCATAGATTAAGAAGTATGTAAAAACTGAGTATTGCTAAAAGTTAGGAGAAATTAGACCTTTTCAAATAAATGCTGCTGAATAGTAAGTTACTGTTAAGACATGTAAATAAGAACAAGAAAAGAACCGATGAGGCTTCTATGTAGCGGGAATAGAGGAGAAGACCGAAGATAATTAAGATACAGCTTCAAAATAAATAGGTGCTTTGTTTTAATTTTCAGTAAATGCAGTTGAAACAATTGGCCAAAGACAGAAGCAGCTAATASGAAATGAGAACAGCCAACAAATCAGCCTTATCATAGGAAGCAAAACTCTGATAATGTTTTCACTTAGTGGAACTAGAAAATCTCTGTTCTGGGATTCCRGAAGAGCTAGCACAGGAAATTTGGTTTCTGACAATAAGCACCTTTAATAACTTTCATTAACCACTCAAAGCTGGTATCACATGACTGGAAAATAGGAAATGTCGTGAATTGTACAAGTACCTGGCTAAAATAGGCCTATAATATGGGTATCAATAGAATACAAGGCTTTAGACCAACTTTTAAAGGAAAAAAAAAATTGCAGATGAAGGTAAAATGCAAGTAGAATGAATTGCAGATGAACAGAGCACAGGATTAAAAGTAACATGTATTTGCAACARGTAGATCACAAGAGAACTATATAATACAGACTAACTCGTTATCTTTTTTTCTGTAATTATTTTTCTCAACAAGTAAAATGTAAATCTAATCTCTCAAAACTTTTGTATAACATTGATTACTATGCTAATGGTACYGGCAAAGCTTGAGAAAATGAGGATTAATAAAAGACAACTAAGGCGGGTAAAGAAATTAGTTAAAGAAAGATGCTGCAGGATTGTCTTGAAATSCCCTTGGGCTGGAGCAGGATTACTAGTAAAGTCATTCAGTACTGATTGCTCTTGGAACCAATTTTGTTTAGTGACTTTGCTTTAAAAAGTAATATAGTAATAAGGTTTTGTGAGATGTTATTAATGTAGAAAAGGACAGTGGTACCTGGAAAAGAAAGGGGTACTTTGGAGGCTGGAAAAATAGGAATGAGAATAAATTTCATTGCACACATTTAATTGCTAATAAAATTTTTTAATGTATTCAAGACCTCATCAGAGTGACATGACACCAGAAAATCCTGAGTGTTTTAAAATATCATGAAGTAACCAGGATTAACTAATGAGAAGTTTGAGTCCAAAGGGAATTACAGTCCTAGGCAATACCGAGTGAGATATTGTCTCTAGAAATACGAGAGCACTGCTGAAACGTAATTTGGAATACTCCGTACAGTCTGGGTAATCCTYATTCAACAAAAACGAATTCCAAAAACTGGAACTGATGAAGAGAACGTCTATGAAGATAATCAAGAGAATGCAGAACCTCTCATGAGATGACAACAAGCAGCAAGGACAAATGATCCTTACTTTTTTATCGATTGTGTCTTTTATCTTTTAATTCTCTCTGTCCATCACAATAGTCCTATTGGTCAGGGGAGACCAGTGTGATGGCTTGTCTGGAGCGATGTGTGCTTGAATTGGCCGGTGGCCGGTGCCTAACACGATGAATAATGGCTGAAGTCTGCCTGCTTTTCCTTTACTGGAGGCTCTCATTTGTCATTTTTTTTTGCATTTAACTTGGCTGCTTTCTCCCCACAACACTTAAACAAATGTAATCATCTTTGAGATGTCTGCTGTTCTTTTATATTTGACTGAAATAGTCCAGTGGCTCAAAAGTTGCTAAAAGCGAGGACTGAAAGACACAAATGGACTATACAATCACATACATCTAATTTCCTATGGAAACAAGTATAAAAACAAGGATAGTGCAAGATAAAATGGAAACAGACTGCTGATGAAATTAAAAATGCAAGACAGCAGAAGAAAGTTTCTATCAATCAGAGAGTTACTCTTCCAAGTGGTAAAYGGGGACAAAGAATGTGAATATAACTARTTTTAAGATTCTATCAGGTTATGAAATGGGTAATATAACATGATTGCCTTCAGAAAGTCCTCTCCTATCCTATCAGAAACAAGGATGCTGTAAGATGATGGTTTTATCCTAGTAAGTGCAAGATAAAATCTTAAAATTTGCAAGGAAGTCATGTAGATCAGTTTAAGCCCTCTGCAGACGACATTTGTTCCACAATATACCATATTTGTTAATCTTTGTCACTGAAAATCTATTTTACCAAGTTGCAGGGAGATTCAGGGAATAGTGCTTGCTCTGCTTTTCTCTCTCTGGAAAGGCTGGATGCTTGATTGCAATGGTGCAGAACCTTGACAGCACAGAGAAAAGCAATGGCAACTTGCCCAGGACTCAAGCACTGCATCTTATTTCCATATAAATATACACTGAATTCTATAGGATTTTAAATCAGAATACTTTCTTATTTAAAGAGTACTGCAAATGTCCACAACATTTTACAGAGCAATCTAAAATTGCTGTGAAGGTCAAAAAAGAAACAGTCATGTAAAGCATAGCACTATCCTTGCAAAAAGCAGCAAAGACTTAAAAGGCTTTCATTATTATTTTGATATGAAAAGAATTTTAATTCCTGATGCATGAGTGGATTTTGCCAGAGGAATTTATAATGAACTAGCTAACATATAATTTCCTTCTACCAGGTAAAGTTAGGACCTATCAGCCATGTCATAAACCACTAGCAAGTCTTCGAAATACTTGTTCAGCTAAGGCATGAGCAGCAGTATGTTTAGAGAGGAAGGACTGGAGAGTAATCTYTCATGGCACTGTGCATTTCTGCCCACTGGCTGCAGTGTCAGCATACGAACAGGGCTGGAGTTTCCAACATAGCTGGTAGAAAATGGGAGCGGAGTTGATCAATGACATTCCATGAAAATACACTTTCATCAGACTCAAGGGGTCCTACTGATATATGGTAACTTCAGTGAAACCTGATGAATTTATAAATTGTTCTGCACTTCTCATTTTGCTTCTGTACTTCTGTCAGTCTATATTAAGAACTGTACTTTTATAAGATATAAACTTTGATTAGACTTTGATTAAACTTTGATAGAGACTTTGATTAAAAGTACTGTATGGAGAAGACAGACTCCCCCCCCTTCCCCAGGGGCTGATGGGGAAAAAACCTTCAAGTGATAACTAGCCAGCATAATATGCAATAAACAGTAATGAGAAGCTAATTTATAATTTAAACAATGTGTTAATTACTACAGTATAAATAATGAAATCTGTGGGAAATCCAGGGAGTAATCCTGTCTATCTGCTCATCTAGGAACAGCTAGAGCACTATGCCCTTAAGTAARATAACAGTGGCTATATGCTAGCATATAGGACTCTCCTCCCAGTCGGATCAACAGCAGACTTCTTTACTTGTTTTTACTAATTTTAAGAAAGGATGTCTTTCTGAAATCAAATGGCAAGAGTGTACTTTTAAGAACCTGGACCAGAGATGTTGGCACTCATATGTCACGATAATTCTGTCCTGGACAGAGAAAGAAGAGAACAGAAGCCAAACCAAAAAAAAAAAAAAAAAAAAAAAAAAAAACTAACTAAAACCTGTGTTTATTGATCCAAGTTAGAAATCTATAGCAGGCTCAGTGAGTGGACAGCTATCTGGAGCTTACAGCCAGGCCTTTTTACGGCTAGCTTTTAGGCTTTACCCAAATGTAGCATGATACCATAGAGAGAAATTATGCAACCTTGCAGTAAATCTGTCGTCCTATAGTGCAATATATTATCTTTAACTTTTTTATTTAAAAAGTACAGAGAAYGGAGAAAACTATTTTCACCGTCGGCAAGATACTAACACATACCAATTTTCATCAGGAGAATATAATTTTACTGCTATTTAAGAAAGTGCCACTGCTACATCATTAATTATTTTTCCTAGCTTTTCAAATGGAGCCTCTTCTCCTGGGAGGATGGAAGAAAATGGGGAAAGAGGGAATCAGTTACTGTTTTCAGCCTAATTATAGTTTTATCCCTTTCTGGTTTTTGGTACACAGACTTCACAAAGTTGATTGCAGGCTCTAGGAACCACCTTTGCCTTCCAGATTGAAACATTTCGGGTTTTTTTCTAATTAACAATCATTTGCAGAGTACATCACAGGCTTAGTGCCTACTCACCAGCCACACTTCTCATAGACAGATCAACTATTGCACAAAAATGAGGGCAAGAGTCCTTCTGTATTAATAGTTTATGAAGGTTTATGAAAATTACAGCTGACCATACAGCATTCTGGCTATGTTTTCTTTTAAGTCTCTCTCTGGAGTCTCTTTTTCTGGAGGGCCAAAGCTTCTTGAGTGATAATACCTTCTTCTGAATAATAATAGTTTGGACAGCTTAGTGTGGGGCAACTTCASTTTGAGAAATAGCTGTAGGAAAGGCATAGACAACCTTCTCTGTAGAGAGCACCCACTAATTAAAACAGAAACTTTGGTTTTGTTTTCCCCTCAAGGTGACAGAGTTTTTGATCTAAAGAAACAAAACCAAAACACACAGGAAACAGGACCGACCTTATTACACTTCAGTCCTAAGGGGAGGTAAATGAAATGTCCCTGATTTATCCACAGCAAACTACTCAGGATCAAGGTCTTCACACATTTACCCACCTAGTGGATCCTATCCACCTGTCCACTTTTTCACCTAATYAGACTCACTGTATGTTATACATAATAAGCTAATTAGACTGAGAACTTCTTGGAGCAAGTTTTTGTCACACAGTTTTATCCAGTACAGTGGTAAGCGCAAGGACTGTTTTTTAAAAGCAAAGAGCAAAAATGCTGAGTTTCCCCCCTCCCTTCCTCTTTCTTTCYTCCTTCCTTTACYTCCTTCTTTCCATCCCTCTCTCCTTCCTTTCTTCCTTCCTTCCTTCCCTCCTTCTCTCCTCTCCTCTTCTTTCCCTTCCCTTCCTCCCTCCCTCTCTTCCTCTGTCCCTCCCTTCCTTCTTTCCTCCTTCCCTCATGACATATCTGTCACCTTCTGGATCCCGAGTTCTCACTCACCTGTCAATAATTCCTGCCCACATACAGCCAAAACGCCATCTCATTGCACTACAAAAAACTAGTACAATAAGAAAGGAAAGCTATGAGTTAGGCAAGAGTAGTCTCAAAAGAACAGTAAAGAAGATATTCTCGTAGATAACAGGCCTGTATCACTGACTGAGAACCCCTATGGAAGGATGTATGCATACATTTACCATTTTAAACAAGCTTGCTGAGAGCAACATCAACCTATGAAGGAAASCGAGAGCTTGAAGGAATAAGTATTCTTGCAGCGCTCAGCAGCTGATATGTATTATTTTAGATAGTCATGGCTGAGAACTGATGGACACGTGTTCCACAGGCACTGATATTTCCTTCACAGAATAGCTGTCTTCTGCTGTGTCACCTTCTGTTTTACATAATGAACCTTGCTGCTGGAGTTTGGAGGGTTTTGAACATTCATGGAAAGAAGCATAGAGAAAAGAGCAGTAGTTTGACTGGCGCAGTTTTCACATCGGCTCAGTGGCTAATCAGAAAAGCTCTTTTATCACAGCGACATACAGAAAGCAATGTGGTATAAATGCTACACACAATATAGGACCAAGAGAAAAAAAAAAGCCCAACAACACAGGTATTCTTGACAGAGTCATTGTTAAGAGCTTAATAGCAGCTAGCAGGCAAGATCTGTTCTTATACAAGGAGCACAATGTGCGCAGCAGTGTGAAAGGATAAATATGTATGTATAGAAATTACATCTTCCTAAAACGATAAAAAAACAAATAGACTAAATAAATCCCTACCTTGGAGAGCCTGGAGTGTACGAGTCTGTACAACAATACAGAGCTGCAGGACCAGCTGTGGTGCACTTTCCAGAAACGTGGCTAGCAAGTGCAGCATACTCACATCTGCATACTCATACACCATTTTCCAATAAAACCGCCATCTGTCATTCTCTCCACTCCGTCGACTCCGGATACCCAAGTATATAGTATGGAAATACCTAGAAATAAAAGAGAGAGGTTATAAAAATGCAGAAAGATATTTTATAGGCAATATTGCTGCTCAGAAGGAACTCACATTTTCTCAACATGCTTCAATCTAATGAACATTTATTTACAGGGAATATTGTATTGCAATTTTTAATACTTGATGTGGTGGGAGTAAACTGAAGATACACTTGCTTAAAACTGTTTTGAAAAGCTTAACATTGTATTACTTGTTAAATATTATTCCTCTCAAAATAGACTTTGTAAATTGATGCATAAGGCAGATGAATTGATCATATGGCTCCATCTCAGAGTCTGTTCAAGTAATGGGGAAAAAAAACGCTGATTCTGGAGTGGCCTCTGCTCAGAACTTGCAAAGAACAAAACTCATTTCTGTGTGCTCTGTGTGGGCTTAGAAGGTGATCTGCAAGCCTGGGGCCCTGGTATGGCATTGTCCTGCTTATCCAGAGGTCTAATGAATTTATTAACATGTTTCAGATAATGCCAAATATAAAGCGTTTTTTCTCACAGACTGATTATTTTAGGAGTGGAGAAGATCTAGCTGTGAGTTCCCTTGGTGATTAGAAATGACTCACTAAGATAGTTCCCCTGCAAGAGCAGCAGAGCATAGAAGAAGGAGCCACAAGTCCAACAGGCTGCTGCTATTGACAGTCGTAGCCCGAAGACGATGGAAGTAACGGACAAAAACCACATCAGCTCTGGTAGCCTGTGCATCCTACCAGAGTGCCCTCTGGGGCTACTAACTGACCTGAATCTCTCCATTTCTCTCTTTGCATCACCACATCCTCATCCTGAAAGCATTTCCTTGTAATTTTTTAAATATAATTTCACAGCACTTTTTCTTAAGTGAGATTATACTTTCTAACTAGGAAAAGCCGTACTAATTTTTAACCACTTTCAATATTAACTGTTATAACTGGGTAAGATAAAACACGTTAGTATTTTATCCTCCTTCTCACAAGTCCTTGTCTTAGCACTCTTTTCATAACTAGCACAGCACACTGAACTGACGGACCTTTGCACATAGGCTACATTCAACCTCTCATCCTTCTCCAGTTCAGCTATAACTCCAACAGTAATTTCTGCCAGTAAGAAGATTTTTGAAGGTATTCCAGTGCAGAATCACTGCTATTTCTGTACCCGAAGTGATGATGCACACATCATTGGAGAGCAACAGCTTTTCTCAGGAATATGCATCAAACAAAAACAGAGAGGAATACGGAGAAATAGCCGAGAGGCCAGATCCGAGTCTGCAGCATTTCTCTTGACAATGCACATTGTAGCAATATAAAAGGAAAACCTAATTCAAGTTGCATCAGGTGGCTTTGAACTTTATCAAAGTCCCATGCTGGAACAAAGCAGCAATAAGCCACTCAGAGGGTGAGACCACAGAGAAACAGTGATCAAGAAACCAGTYTTCTCATGCAAAACACTGAGAAGGTCTAGAGGGGTTAAAGTAAGGTGAGTAAAGTAGTATGTACATAGTGGGGCAGATATCATCTTCAGCATCTTTTTCGTGACCTATCACAACCCTTGCTATAAATACCTAAAGTAGCTTTGGCTGCACACAGCTGGGCCAGGAGGCTCTAGCCCTGCCAACGAAGCCACCTGCAACGTCAGTTCTACAGCATTTGTGGAAAACAAAACAAAACAAAACAAAACTTTTGCTATTAGGAGAATGATGTGCTGTGCCAGGCAATGTCCCCTAGGGTTCTTTACCTGCGCTGTGGAGTGGCTGTGCATGGCAAATGCACCGTGATTAATGATCTCTTATGGAAATATTTCCTCTTTCGTTGCACTTCATTGTGGAACACTGGCAGTGAGTTATTGGGAACTGGGGAGTCATTGCTCTTTGTCTAGTTAGCTCTCTACCAGCCTAGACACCAGAGGCAGAGGAGGAAGACACCTCCTCTTTTTTTTACACAYTGGGGCCAAATTTCTGCCTCGTGTGTTTTTTCTGTCCTATCAATTTTAGCCGAATGTTTTGCAGGCTGAAATGAGCATTTACACACATAATTACTATCTCTGATTTATAGGCACAATCAGGTGATTAGACAGCGAAACATTCTCATTTGCATCCACAATTAATTGCACCAGCAATTGATGTTAGGTGTGCAAATTAGCAGTTAATATGATAAAAAGATGGCTTCATAAAATGCTTCATATATCAAAGACACTTTTCCTATAATGAAATTAAAAAAAAAATTGGAAGAAAGAGCTTTTCTTGTTATGATTTCCAGATATAGCTTGCACTGCAGTAATGACACATCTCATTTTATACGTATGCATTATATAATTGCATATTAGACACCCTCTCTGGGGCTCTACTGTCAGCAAATGCTGTACCAGCGGAGGTGTACCGCTTAGTGGTAGTTCCTCCCTCMAAGAGCTTTTACTATTGTGGTCTTCTGGTATCAGTTTGGTGGAAATTCACATTTTGTGAATTTCACATGTTATGGTCTGTGTATATGGTTATTCCAATAAGGTATAGAAAGAATTCATGATGACTCTGCACAGGAAAATATCTTAGTTGTAAAATTGTGCCAATGAACCAGAAAGTGCAGATGGAGATTTCATTATTTCAGTTGCTATTGTATGTGGAAAGCTCTTGTGCAGRTGCTGTACGGATATACATAAACTGCATCCTTTTCCCCAAAGAGCTCTTGATTGACAAGAAAAAAAAACACTAAGGAGTGAAGAAGTGAGAGTCTGAGCACAAGAGGGAAAAGGGAAAAAAGTGGGAAYGGAAAGTATGGTAAAAATATTACCATCTAATAATGTCACTGCTCCATCTAATAACTCAAGAKTCTCTTTTAAGATTTCTGATTTCATCAGAAAAGTTAAAAATAAATAAAAAGTTCTTAACTCTCTAAAGTTCCACAATTTTATAGCTCTCATGTTTGTGGATAAAAGCTTAGATAAAAGCTTTTCCTAAAACTCAAGTTAAAGACTATAAAATGCTCTATCAAAAAGCAATATCAAATCTTATTTTTAAATTACTCACTTTTTGAAGCCTGAACACTACTTGGGTTTTCAACACTGATGTAAACAACCTTATTCAGAATGGAGAGAAGGGGCAGGAAGCAATACATCCATCTTGCTGGTAATCAGATGGCAACACATATATTGTCATTTGAGGCTTAATGTCTTTTTTACCCTCTAGAGGAAACATAGAACRCTTCAGCCTTTACTTTCTTTAATTTACTTCAGTACATCACACAGCACACACAGAGTACAGACCATTGATAAAGCATAACCCTGAAGGATGTAAATCTGAGACAAGATTATGAGTGACATTCTTGTTCCATTGTATTAATGAGAGAAGGCAGGAAAGTTGAAAACAAACAAAAAGCAGGATAGCCCTTGCACTGCCCACAAGAAGTGCTCAAAATGCTAGACAAACTGAAGAAAAAAGCATACATGTTTGCAGTTGTGGAGAAAATATTTATCTGTACTGAGGACGGAGACGTTAATTCCGATCAAAAAGTAGCTCTCCAGTATTTCCAGAGTCCTCATTTCGCTTTGGGTTTACCAGCTAAATCTGAGAAGGGTCAGCATGGACTGGGATACCTACATTTGAAATACTTCTGATGACACTTTAATTACATGATTAAAGCAAGCTTAATTGTGCATTTAATTGTGATGTGGTTGTATAAATATATGATAATACAAAATATTTATAGGAGTGCTTTCCAAGTTTAAAGTGCTTTACACACATAATTGATTAACTGGGCTGCACGCAAATAATCTCACAGGGTTCACTCTCTGGTAACTGGCAGCTGACCAACCCATTCTTGCAGGAGCAAGGCAAAACATTCATTTAGCAAACTCAAACCCAGGTGAAATTTCACCAGCACATCATGGGGATTAGTTTTTGTGTTCCTGTGTGCAGAAAAATCCCAATTCTTTCTCCCTTATTCTTAGAGGAGTGCARCTCATGGATCAAAAACCTTCACCACCCAAGTGTGGCTCCAGTACAGAGGCAAAGAGGCCTTCCAGATACTTTCAAGTGGCATGCAATTCCTCAAATTCAGGTATTTTGGAAGAGGGAACTGAAATGCCACTGGAGCTTCACAGATACTATGCTTTTAGTACAGACAGCTAAAGCTCATCATGAGTGGAAAAGAGAAATCAAACTCTGATTGCTGACGGACATGTTGATCCCACGCCCTTGGGACTGACCTGTTCTTGTTGCACATGGTTTGGCTCAACCATCTTCTTTCAGCCTTTTGAATTTGGATTCCTACCCCAAAGTTAGCCCTCAGCTCCCATCGTCCAGCCCTGCAATGTGTTGTAAATCTTTAGCTGCAAATCAAGGTTTTGGAAATTAGGAAGAGTTACATTCGGTTGCTTTTCATTCTGCCTGTGTGCACAAATGAGTGCACGTATAAACAGAGCCATATGCAAGCCCAATCTGACTGTGGTTCTGAGCACTTTTTGCTACAGATTTTCACCCTAAAGAAACCATCCATCTGATGGTAATTTATACAGTTCTGGAAAAAAGTCTTCAGTTTAGAAGTGTCAAACACTATATTACTGCCATGTGTTTAATCTAAAAAGTCCTTAGGATGATACACATGACTGAGACAYCATTTGCATTCTTTGGAAAAATGAAAATGTTCTGATTTCATGCCTCATGTAGTCCATATTTATTACAATTGCTTAAGTCAGTAGAGGACATTTGCTTATGTTACATAGTCTATTGAAATATTTGTGAGATCAAAAATCATTAGTGGCTAGCAGTAGTGATTTTATATATTTATTTTGATGTCTAATTTGCCCCCGTATCAAACAGTACATTAGACAATTTATCTGTACTGTAAACAGTTGCTCTTTTTACATATGAGGTGTGGAGAATAAAAATCTCTACTGCTGAGCTAAAAAACAGTAGAATAAACAGCAATTCAGCTAAGTGGTATTTTCTTCAGTTGCCTAGTTACCAGAAAAAACTTAACTATATTTGTATCTCAACAGTATTTGCTGTGTTAAATAACAACAGATTGTTCTATTTTGCTTCTTATATGTCTTTTTATGAGGTGTGCCTGAATACTTAAAAAGTTTCTTTAGCAAGAGCACTTAGTTACTTATCAGAACATATTAACATTTATTCTTTTTGTTTTGAAGAAAAGGACAAATCCCTTCTGTTTTAATTCCTTTTCCTAGGAAGGGACAAGCCATAATAGCCAATTTTTAATTTTCAAATCAAATCATTTTTTGATGGGAGCATTAAGGTTTAATGTGGAAAAGGAAACTGAAATAGATTCTGTAGCACAGCAGTGACCAAAGCTTGTCCAACCAAGCACAGTGCTGGCAATTTACCAGCAGTCAAAAGTCTGGGCTTAATTTACTTTAAATTATGAGTGCAGTATCCTCATCCRTGTGCTGAGATGAGATCCATGTGAGTACAGATCCCACTGGGGAATATTTTACCATRAAAGACTATTTATGTCCAATAAAAAACTATTTCCAGAATATACCTCTCTTATAAAAACAAAACAAAACAAAACCTAACCTCTTGTGTTTAATATTCTTTGTAGTATTTAAAATATCACAGAAATATGTTTTATTTTAATATCAAACAAGATGCTCTATAAGCATAAACAGAATTAATATATCTATTTCAGTATGACATCTAGAGTATTCCCTAGCATTTTCCATGACCATCCCAAATGGTCATGAGTCATATGATGGCAACATTTTATGGCACATGTGTGGACTGAAGCTGCCATTTGAATTTCCAGATGTGAACAGTCAACACCAGCGTTTTCCTTCCTTTCTTGACAAGGCCAAACTGTGGACCTACAGGGTGGTAAAGAGAGATGTAGATCCATCTAGGACTAAATCGATGTCTACACCTTGGTGAAACCCCCAAACCAGGCCCATCACGTACTGCCACTTCGGCCAGAATTATCCCTGCAAGTGCGCCATTTAGTTTAATTATTTCTGTATTTCTATTCTCAAAATCTGGCTATTCTAAGTCTGCGCTTGTGTCCCAGGGCTCCCTGTCAGCCCCACGCCTCCACGGTGTCCCTGCTTGCCTGTGGGTGCCCGCAGCACCAGGYTGTCCCTGCCATTGCCACGGCACCCGTCCTCACGCCTGTGTTTTTCTCCGTAGCACTGAGGCCTGGGGCCGTCGGAGCTCGGTGGCAGCGAACCCATCACCCAGGCAGCTGCACCGCCGGTGACAAGGAGGGTTTAACCTCTTCATGGGATGTGATACAGCCATCGTCCGTAGCTCCCGAAGATGCTGCCTCACTACTTCTCAGGAGTAAACACTGGCACAATTTCTGCGCTACCCACTGWGGGCTAGAATTAAAAAAGAGAATAAACAAGTGGAAAAAAAAAATCTGTAGTGTGCTGCAGCTGTCTATAACTATGTATCTTACAGCATATTTTCAGTTGGTCGTTGCTCCTGATGCTGTGTAACAGCTGCCTTTCCCCTCTAATCAGGGGACAAGTCCATTCAGACATGTTCAGCAGCACAACTAACAAGTTTTGCTATGCTGCCATTTCCTGCATTACCCTGCACACCTGCGTGCTCTTTAACTACAGCCCCTACTTTTATCAAAAGCTAATGAAATAGATTTTGGCCTCAGAGGCCCATTAGTTCCCACCTATGGGAAACACAGGAGTTTCCTTTGTGTCACTAGGACTGCAGCCCTGGAGGTGATGCCCTTTGGGAGCAGATTGCTAGAAGGAGAATGGTTTCCAAAGGAAACCAAAAACAAAGTAGGGAGAGAAATGATCTTCTGAGTACCAGAGGGCTCCAGAAGGGTCCTCACGAGATTCCTAGATCAATGTTAATTAACTGTAAGTTGTAAACTATTAGGGAAATATGGCTTTATTGATTAATACCAGGACATTCCAAAGAGCTAAATTCCATTCCTGATTCTTCTATAGTCTTCTGTGTGACTGCTTCCGTTTCCTTCCTACATCCCTATAGTGTCCCAGGCTGGAGATACCAAGAAGAATCAAGAAGCAGAAAATTGCAGATTCCCCAAGGGAGCTTCTGGCATTCCCTAAAAAGGCAATTAGTCATGCCCAAGAATCCATACCATGCAGCTGTCACAGGAATATAATTGTTATTATGGGCATTCTCAGACCCTGGGGCTGCAGCAGGAGCTGAATTATTTCCCTGTTCCTTCCCAGCAATAACAGAATTATGATACAAATGGTCCCAAGCCCCTCCATGTGAAACCAGCAGGGAAGATGCACCTGGCTCATGACCACTTATTTGACTGCACTTACTTCCTAAGTTAAGAAGTCGGCTCTGCTGGGAAGCAGCACCTTGGGCTCCTTCTGAGCTTTGGACGCCAGGATATGCAGTTGGGCAGTGCTTCATTTCCACATTAGGATAAGACCAGCACAAGGCATCAAGGACCCTTCACTTTCCTTACCCCTGTCTTAGTTTCCATGGGAGCAAAGGGTATGTGTACAGGTGGGCGAGAAACAACGGTATGCTCCAAAAACCGGAGGACTAGGACTGGAGGCTCTGCAGTTTGGAGGCAGCCTCCCCTCTGGGATATCAGGGCATCTGACTCCCACCRGGCACAGGGAGATGATGCGACCCCTCGAGGGGAGCTGGGGCTCTGCCACACCCATCTCTCTGACCATTTCCGCAGGGACAGGGGCTATTTATCTATTTGAACATCCTACAAAGGATGAAACATGGAGGAGGAGTGCTGTGACGGCTAACAGTGTAAATACACTTGGGTGTTCCTATGGCTGTTCATGGTCAGCTTCATTAGGGACCCTTCAGCAGTAAGCTCATAAACTTCTGATCAAACTCAGATTTCAGAGACATACACCACAAGGAAGAGGGAAAAACTTTGCTCCATTATTCACAGGAATCAGTGTTATTTGTTACTTTCCTTGATGTCTGATAAATTAAAAAGACAAAGTTGTCTGGAGGGTAGGCAGCTTTCTGGTGTCAGCTTGAATAGAAAAGAAGCAGGTGATTGTGATTTGGGCCAGGAAAGAAAAAACTCTGCATTTTTAAAGCACTGGAGAAGTCTGCAACATCCTTTGCAGAAGTTAAAACAAGTAGTAACAGTGCAAACACAGAATGGGTGGAGTGGAGATTATATATTGTCCCCACAGACAAAATATACAAGTGTTTCCTTCCAGGTACACATCTTGCACAACTACCAGTGTGTGCCAGGATGAAATTGGGTTGTGTCACTCTTGGGGCCTAGCATGTAATCTCGCAGTGGGAAACAGCAGGAGCTAGCTGCTTCCACTAACCAGTAAAAATGAACTATTGCCAACCTTCCTCCTCTGTCCTCCAAAAGACCCTTCCAAATTGCTTGTAAGAGCTTTGACAGAACCTGACTGATCTTTCTAGCTCCAAGAAAACACACATATGAGAATTCTGCTTGGAAATATCTATGCTGTAAATAACTATTTGTCACCCTATTTATACAGCAGTCTGTGCTTCATCTTTTTCTTTAGAAGTACTCAGGATGAGCTATTAGCTAATCCTCTGATATAAAACATCTAATAAGCAGAATTCCCATTGTTTGGAGGGAACAAACTATAAGCTCTCAGGAAGCAATGTGGGGTTAGTCACTCATTAAGATATGGACAGTACTTGTGTGATCTTTATGTGATATTCAAATAGCTGTCAGCATTATTTAACAGGAGTTCAGGCTAACTTCCTGCTGGTGCTTATAAGTAGTTGTGACTAATGGAGAATGTGCCTTAAATGTTGCCTGCTTGAAGAATTTAATATGAGATTCAATTCAAAAATAAATTTGCCAGCTAATAGTATTAGCTGTGCTGAACAAGATCTCACAAAGAAATGGTCCTGAATACTAAGCTAAACACTGAACCATGCACTGTGTCTGTGCGCTTTGCAAATGTAGCATTCAGAAATCTTTGGATTAAGGTTTCTGGCCTGGGGTTTTGTCTAAGGGAAGGTCTAGGGCAAAAGGTAGCATTTTCATTTCAGTCTTTCATCAGTTCCCTTAGGCCAAATCCAAAAGGCATCAGTGAGAAAAAGACCCTAAGGAATCTATTGGGAATTTTGCCAACCTACAGACCTCCCAGTTTGTTCCCTGATCAATATTAAAATGTGCAAGAGAGCATTATATTAAAAGACAAAGGCATACAAAAGGTAACATGCTGGCAGTGAAACACAAGCCAAAGGAGAAAATAAAGTGAGCTGGTAAGACAGCAATTACAGTTGTCACTTAAAAACAAACTGCAGTTATTAGAGCTCTACAGTTTCTAGTCTAACTGGAACTTTTAACTTCAATATTAGACCCATTTTAACATATAGCTGGAAATAAAAAATTCTCTGAAGGATAGTAAAATGCCTATGAGAGCAAATGCTTCAAGGGAAGAGCTAGTATCAGAGGGCATGAATCCGTAACAAACTGAGATTCATTGAGTTCAACTGCCATTTTATCTGTGAAGTTATTCAGAAAAAAAGGCAGAGATAACACAAGCATATGACAAGGATGAAGCAAGAATTTTTGCTGTGGCAGGAATCCCTTGGAAAAAACAGAAGAAAAGAGGCCTGATCACTCCAAAGTCTTTTACGCTATACTCGGACAAGGACAACCTAAGGGGCGTATAACACAAGAGTTATTGACARGGCAGCACAAAATAGGCAAGGATATCAGAGCTTTATACACATTTTAAACATGACCTATTAGCTCAGAAAAGATTCATTCATGAACAGCAGAGGATACTCCAATTCCAGTTAAAGACTAAGAAAAAACAAATCAGAAAAATCTAGATTATCGGTATGTGTTGGTCTACATGGGCAGTTATATCCATTTAACTGAAAGTGTGAATTTAAAATAATTGGCTTAAGCACTTAAACTCTGCAGTAGGTTTTTACTTTACTTTACAAGTGGCTTGCTGATGCGTGAAAGCTACCTTCAGACTGCGTGACACAGGAGTGCTTTCAGTAGGGCAAAGCTGGATGGGGGTTTGTGGGGAGCCATAGGGACATCTGCTCCTCACTGGGCTGAGAGGGAAATGCTGGAGCTGGAAGGTTCATCTGGGCCATGGCGAGGCAACACATGCTCCCCACTCAGTGTTGGGCATTAGCCCTCYGCACCTGGGCAGGGAACGGCCCCCAGCGCTGGTCCCCTAAGCACCTCGCGGGTTACCAGAGCTCTGGAGGAGATCTCCACACCCTGCTGTGGCTGTGATATGTCCTTTGACTGGCACGGGTGATCTGCTTTACCCTAATTCCCCCATCCTGGCACTACAAATTTAATACTGAAAACAAGAAAATATCTGTGCGGTAGGACTTAAAGTCAGATTTGTAGGTATAGCACTAGTGAAAAAGGAAAGCTTATGAGCAAATTCAATATAAAAAATGTAATTCTAGCATCTGTATAGCAAGCAACCTGTTTAACTACCCATGCCTGCCACCTAAAATCCCTTAGACATAAGCCAAAGCTGGAGTTGAAATTCCTTGTTCAGACTAACACCTTGTCTCCAGAACACTGCCTGTTACAAGACTGATTCTTGGCCTAAACTTTACAGATTATGAGTTTTACAAGGTAGATATGTGTCTTCCTAGCTGTTTGAAGAGTGAATAAAAAGGCTCTCTGGATCCCAAGTGAAACTTAAGTTTCACATAATGCTAATAATACTCTTAGTAATAATAATAAGGCTGTTTGGCATTATTTGCTTAATTGAAAACCATTTATATTAATCTAGGGAGCAAATTGCACGAACTTCCTTTAACCTCTGGAAACCATTTAGAAATTCAGTATTTTTGGTGAATCATAATTGCAGTTTATGGGGCCTGCATCCCTTCTACGTTAGCTAGGTAAATACCAGTGTCCCCATGGCATTTCCTTCCTGTACGGATCCCAATCACCCACGTACAGAACCGGGTTTGCTGCAGCATTGAATGTGAGGATACTTGAGGTCAGGGTGGAACGGGGTGGAAGTGTGCCTGATTAAAATGGTAGTAGCAACTACGAACTGTTTTTCGAGAGCACAAGCAGGGACTTGCTCTCCCTGCTGTACTCAACAGGGTCTTAGGAGAGATGACTGGCTTAGCCAACAGAAGTTAAAGGAGCACGGGGAAAGCAGAAGAAAGTCATTTGCACAGTTATTTTTTCTATGAAGAATATTGTAAAGAGAAGCTTTCTTTTTCTAGACCCGTCAGTCTACTTTCTAACAGCAGTCTGTCTGGTTGCTGTTGGCTCCCAGGCCACAGATGCCTTGCCTTGCCAGAGGAAATTTAGAAAGAGGGAAAATAGCTTGGAAAACAAATTCTCTAATGTTAACATATAGGAGGGGTAAAGTGAACATAAAAAGAAAAACTGAGGCACTCCTCCTGAGTGCTCTGATGAAAACAAGGACGCCTGAGAGGCGAGAGGGAGGAAAACCACGCAGATGGCTCCCCCGTAAGCACAACCACGTTTGCTCCCTATCGGCCCCTTGACACATGCACTGTATTCCTGGAATTTTCAACCCTCCACACTCTGCTGGGAAAGAAATTACTTAGGTCTAGGAGGGATTACTAGAGCTAGCTCTACTGAAGACCTATGTATTAGTGTTCAAAGATGCATATCATTTCCTTCAGCTAGAGGCAGCCATTTAGATTTGGCAGATGTTATTTTAGTTGTTCAGGCTGAAAGGTCACTATAATTCTGCCAGGTTTATTTTCTGTATTTAAAATGTCACCCAAACAGGTAGCTAAGGTAACGAATTTACTTTCTACATATCTTCTACCATCTTTTATGTCAGATAAGGTCTTTTATGTCTTAGGAATGCTAATTAAGTTTGAGAACTGGTCTTTGAAAAAACAGTTCTAAGGAAGTGAAGCACCTTTTTAAGATGATTGTCTCAGTTCCAAGGGTGTTCGATTCCATTGTTTTTCTAAGGGCTTTGACATGTTTGCTTCTGGCAGCATTTCTTTGCTCTCTCTCAAAGCATCTCTTCATGCAAGAAGGCAATTTTAATGATCTGAAAGGTTTCCTGCTACTGTTCTCCGTTTCTGTGCTTGCATTTACTTATGTCTGCAATTTGCACCTACAGAGATACAAGACAAATTTGACCCTGTGCTTTGAAGGCCATTTCACAAAAGCAATTAAAACCATGGTATATGAAAGCCTACATCGATCTATCTGTTGACTCCCACCTTCCACTTTTCCCAACTGCACAGCCCCACTCTCTCCTTTGTGCCAACTCCGGCACACAGTTGAATCTGTGCTGCGCTCTTTCAGCTTTGTATGCTGCTTGAGAACTACTCTTGCTATTTTCATTTTATTTCAATTTGTTTTCCATCATCTTAGCATGCTGAAATGTCTGAGTGAGGACCGCAGAGAACCAGAACTGTAGGGAGAAGTGAGGGAATAGAAAGACATGACAAGATGAAGGCATGAGGAAAGTGGGACCACACTGCCCAGGGACTTGGAAGGAGTCAGACTGCCATGAAAATGCAGCCTCATTTATTAGAAAGCGATCTGTAGCTTTCTTTGTGATGACGTATTTCCCTGGGGAATGCTTCAATTATTTTTTTCTAATTAGATACCCCCTGTCTTTTACAGACATTTGCAATGCAGGTATCTAAATGCATTTCAGCTGGCATGCTGGCCAACTATGGCTAACTGTACTCCAGAGAATCCTGTCTGCTTATTAACTAACTTATACCGTGCACATAATAACAATAAAGATCTTTCTGTGCATTGTTTGATTCAACACATTGCAGCTCCTTTCAACTGAAGAGTTAAAACTCTTGCTTTATATTATGAACTATTTCAGAAGGAGAGCAAAATATGCTGGTATTGAAGTATATTTCCGAATGGTTTTCTTGGAACATTCTGTTTTTCTGTCTTGTCCCTGTCAAGACAGACATGAAAGCAAAAGGACCAAAAGGATTTCTATGAAAGAATACTTATTTTCTYTGTAAAATAGGTTAATGATCAATGTTGTCTCTAAGGACCTGTGATTCTTTCTTTCGTACAGTTGTGCTTGTTCTAAACCAAACTGCAGACTGACATGATATACTTGTGAAGCACTGAAACCCTAGGTCAAGACAGAGACCATCATTTACTCCTAATTTGCTTTTGAAATTAAGTTTGAAAAAGTCTGCAGCAAATCTGTTCCTGTGCCAAAGGTTTTCTTTTGTACTGACTATTTAAGTATTTTCACAAATGTGTTTTTATCTTTCTTTCCTTCCTGACTGTGTGGTTTGAACATACAGGTCAAMGTGACCTTACAACTTCCTAGGGGACAATTAGCTGCAGAGAGATGGCATGCAAAGAAAGAGGCACTGACAAAAAATCAGTGGGTTTTCTGCAAAATACATTTACTTTTTCTTGGCAGGCTCTACCCTCAACTCCCACCTTTGCTTTAGTAGCATCTGCTGTGATTTTCATATCTTGCACCRAGTGGTCCAACTGAAATTTCATTATTTGAAAAGTGCATTTCATTCACTAATGTGTATCTGATTAAACTTGGCTCCAGCTTACCTTATGTTAGAAACACATTATAGCTACATCGTCACAGAGCATTGAAACATCCTGCTTCCCAGAAAGGATTGGCAGAGGCCCTCATCTTATTGAAATCAATGGGACTGAGCCCTGTAGCTTCCTTTAAATACTGGACCTGACTGATAAAATGTGAAAAGCKGAGTTTTTTAATATACATGCACATACATACATGCATGTGTACACTTTACATTTATACACAATCACATGCTATTATTATCGTACTGTTTTACCTTTGTCTGACACTCTAAAGGGGTCTGCACGCTAGTGGCTTGAYTTTTTTTCCTCAGATGTAGACCTAGATTCAACAAAACTGTCCCAGGGAAGTGAAGGCAAAGAACTGAGGCAACACTGATAGGATTTGTGCCAAATAAATCTAATAAGTTCAGCCACAGGCTTCTTCTCCTTGGCCAGTGCAGAACACCTTGAGGGAYTTTTATGGTTCACAGGCTCATGTGCTACTTCAGTGGACTGAACGGAGGCCAGGGTACCTTCCTCTGGTTATAATTTGATGTCCAGCASTGAAATAATCCACTTGAGCTCATCCTCCTTGAGGAGCAAATCTAGTGCTAAGGATTAAATAGTCGTTGCAAGGCTTAAACCAGTTTGCATAAAAACAGATATACAGTTTTATGCAATAAATAAATAATTAAATAAATAAACCCTGAACGTCATCTTTGCCATTCGAAATGAAAACCAAACAAATAAGCAAACAAAAAAATCCTGCAAACCAGTCCAATTCCCTTCATKTAGCTGGTTTTTAACGTTAACATTTTTTTTTCTACACTCTTAGGTGTCAGTGTATCAGGCAAGCGTGGAAGCTTATAAAACAAATGTCAGCACTCTGGGAATCCATGCAATGTTTGCCACGCGTAAAACTTAGCTAGGAATAGGGAGTGCCAGAAGTCACAAAGACTCTTGAGATCCCCAAATTAATTTTAATGAGATAAGGATTTTGAATAAGCTTCTGTTAAACTTTTCAAATTTGAAACTGCTGYTCAAGGCAAACTTGTGGGGTTTCATCCATCTCTATCTTCTTGGCTTGATTTGAACCATATCCTGGTGATCAAGGGAAACACTCCAAGCAGAAGGGAGGAAACACGCTAAATGATTAGCACTGAGAGTGAGGAGTATTCACTCCTAATTCTTGCCCAGTATATCCTATAAAAGCTTGCCAAGGTACTTAAATGGTGAAAGATAGGCTCATAACATACACGATATAAAAGACAAGACCTCCTTCCACAAAAAAATATGTACGCATAGAGCTGGATGCAATTGAATCTAAGTTCCTACATCCAAAAGTGTGATGAATCAGGCAGTGCCTCCATTTTCATCCATTTCACCAGAATTACGCTCTTGGCCATGCTCAGAGCTGCTACCACACTGGTCCGGCTGAATGACTATGCATCTCTTTCTTACTCCGATCCATTTGYGATGTACACATTTAACAACTACATGCCTACCACTCTCTTGTGGGCCCAATCTAGGCTGTAACCTCAGTCATCTTTACTTACAACATGCCCTTAACCACCATCATCACCACCATCACCACCTCATTCTCTCCTTCTGGTCTAGGCACCATTTGGTCATTAAGAGCAGTGCGTGCTCTTATCCACAAACCTTTTCTGGGGCCTTCTGGCTGAGTAACTCCAAAGAGATGAGAGACTGGGGTTGGACAGCCCACACAGGCTGGGGAGGACAGGTAGGAAGTTAATCCACTAGACTGTAGGTTGGCACTATCATGACTCCCATTAAAATTATAAAGAGCCAAGAAGTGATTTTCAGCACCCAATAAGCAATCAAAAGCATATGAGATTTCAGATGCCTATATTGTCCTAAGTACTCTCCTACATTGAAGATATGATGAGACAAACCATTAATTCTCATAATTCTCATAGTTTTTACAGTCTTTATCTCCCTGCACATCTCTTATCACCTCTATATGAGAATTCTATTATTCAGTAACTTTGTAGGCATATTTTGCGGCTAATTAAATTAAGATCTACAAAATGCTGGCTCCCTGGGATGGCAGGTGCTATACAAGTGAAAGAAATTATATTTAAAATGTCAGGTTAAGGGGAACTTTTTTCTTCAGAAAAAAATCAGAAATTATTTCACAGAAGTCCTTAATGTATTTTAATGCTGAAATTTCATTAACGAGTTGTCAACACCAACCCCTCCCCCAGAGGCCTCTCTTTCCTCTCCTACTCTTTCCCCAAAACACCAGCCATCTAGAAGCATCTAGAATGGCAAAGGAAAAGCTGGCTGGCAATTTTAAAAGAGGAAAAGAATGTAAGTAAGTAATAAATTTTTGCTTATTTGTTTGTGTTAGAGTTGCTTCTCTGTCTCTCACATATATTGTTACCTCATGCACACACACGCACACACACACACGCACACACACAGACACATACTTGCAGAATGCATGTGTATGTGTTTGATAGCTAACTTTATACAGGCAAGTGTATTTATATGTTAAATGAGACAAAATACTGTTCTGGCAGCAAGGAAGATTGCAGTCTTTTACCCACCTTGTTCCTCTATTTTAAAATCATTTTAAGCTTCATTTTCTACTCTATTAAATCAATAAGTTAGCACAGCACTTATTCCAGTTCTTCTAAAATGGCTGGATGCAAGTAAGGACCATACCAGTTCAGCTTTTGTCTAGGAAAATAATTGTTTCGTAGTAGATACTGGCTATAAATCAAAATTACGTGGTTCCTCTCACATTTCAGGAAATAATAATACTATGTGCATTCCATAAAAGTCACAGCAATTACATGTACTTCCTAATGAAGACTGCTACCTTCAATTTGCATTACATCAGGCACTATTTTCTCCCCAGCCACCTCTTTTATATCACAGTTTCCAAAGGTTATTAAATGCATCCTGGCCAGCCATTCTTTTAAATTAGCATCACCCATAAGATGCAATATCCTCCTGAATTCCCCCAAGAACCATTCCAGCTGCAATCTGCACTTAATATTGAATTTGCACCAGAGAAATTCATTAGCTATGAACAGTATAAGACTTCCTTTATGCATGCATTCGTTTCATTCATCCAAAACTACCATAGCCCTTGGCTGAAGCAAACAAATTTGGCCTCTTCCCAATAAAATCAATTGTTAACACACACACACACACACACACACACACACACACACACATATACAAAAGTCCTATGTATTCAAAAAGGATTAGTTACAGCTTGGATCCAAATCAGATCCTGAGATTTTGTATGCTAGCCTGCTGAATATCTTTTTAGGCTTTTGTTCTTAATTTTACAATAGCATATAGGTTAAGAAACAAATATTTGTAATATTTACATAGAACAATACACATTCCACTTCTTTCTGCAGAAAAATATAGGAATATTACACAAAACTGACCYGATAGTTTTAGAGAGAATTATAAGCTACAGTTCTAAAATCAGAGTTATGCAGATATTAGCCAGATTGTAAATATTTACCATATTCCTTCCTCCAACAGTAATATGAACATTGAAGTAGTGGTAGCAAGCCTCCTATGGTACATATACAGAATATGTAAAATATTCTCTCTATATATATACATGCATACATACACACACACATGCACACACATTCTCTGCTTTTTTGTAATTTTGTATTAATAGWTGATGTCATGACATGGTATCCAGAAAGGAAGCAAAGCTAAATATAATTCCTTTTAAAGATTTTGAAAAATTTAATCAATTATATCTTCCATGAAAGTATGAGTAAGAGAGATTTTGAAAAACTGCTTTTACAAGGCCTAAACTGAACAAAAACAAAGGTGGACTGACTTGAGCGCTGTAGCATGCATGAACTAAATCAGTTGTCTTAGAATGTCATAAATGTAATGAAATCTTGAGAAATGGATTTTCCTTTAAAAATTTTTTGCCATAAAGAATATAACTACATACAGAATAATTACATCCTTTAATTGTACGTTGCAGCAATGACTGTGCATTAATAGCTGAAAGCAATATCATGGTAGTCAAGGGCTTTTGATAGTTAAATTACCACATCTGACACAGAAGGGGACAGGATGCTTAAATATATGTTACTGTGCACTTGGAGTGAATGGATTTGGAAGACGTATAGTTCTTTCTGTATTTTAAAAGACCCATTTAAAAATCATTCATTAATTTGAATAGCCTCCTCCTCACACTTTTTTCTGAACTTAGTATTTTTCTAGCTTATTGTTATTTTTATTATTTTTTTTCTCAAGATCATATCCAAAGAAGGTTCAGAAATAAGGACAGTAAGGCTTTTCTAAAACAGAATCACCCAGAAAAATTAAGAGAASTCAGCCACATAAATGGATTATTGAGTAGATTTATCAGTGGTTTGAAGCAGCTACAGCCTTATACTTTTGCCACTTTCTCCTCAGCCTGGGTTTCTCCAGGGCATACAAGCTAAGCGCAAATTGAAACTGTAGCCTGAAGTTAAGATGTATATGGTTACTACCCTATAAGGCTGCTGTCTTTCAGAGGTAAAGTAGCCTTAAATTGCTGCAAGAGTCAAACACACAAAACTGAAATCATCAAGAGCTGTAGAAGCTCATTTGAATTGATTTTGCTCAAGTGCTTCTATTTGAAAAATAYGGACACAGATACACACACACGCGCACGTGTGCGCACGCGCACGGAGTTATAGATAAAAGGTCAAAATCTCACTGTCCTACTTCACTATATGAAGATAAATCAGGAACAATTCCACTCATATCAGTGCAATTCCACAGCACTTGACCTTCACTTGCATAAAGCAGAGTGAAAGTAGAATTACATCCCAAATCTCCAAACTTCTCTCCTATTTTACACTTAATTTTATATTCCTGAATTATTTCCCATGACTTCCAGCTTGTCTTCATCTCTTCACACTTTATGTACCCCAAGGACCTAAAAGGACATTACTAAGCCAAATCTAAACTAAAATTCTATTTTRGAAACTGTTAGCATTCATCTAGAATCTTTTTATTTCAATGAGGAATCAATTTGTGACCTTTAATGCATGTGTTCCWAGTTTGTAACCACTATTAACTGAATTTTCATTCAGACAGGATTACAGTGACGTGATTTCTCCATAGTTTATCTAATTAGTTTTTCAATCCACATAGAAGCCAAACAGTTTAGATGGATATAAAGAATCTAAAATGGATAGTTCAAAGGAATGACTTAAATATTTTTCAATTTATAACTGAAATATTTCAGTCATAAAGGCAGTGGATTGATGGCATTACTGGAATAGTGTTCCTTTGACTTCTTACCCTCCTCCAAGCAATATGCAGTGAGACTGAAAATTCAGGTAGCAGTTGTAAAATTATTGTTAGAATTTGCATACCTCTATTTTGTCGTATTATAACCCTGGAGATTAGACGCTTCACTTGTAAGTAAGGATATACAGCAAAGGTAGCTGCCTTGTTTATTTAAAATTTCAGGTTCATATTTCCAACAGTCATTATTCTGGGGTTCAACTATTTCAGCTCCCCAAATTGGAGTCAATTTTCCATATTTGATTTATCAGAAGAGTATGAGAAATCCTGCTACTTTTTGCATGTGTCTATTACAGATATGCTCTTTTGTGACCTTATGTTATAGTGGCACTAGCAATTGGTTTTACAATTCAGATTGCTTCCATAATTCACCAATTTCTTAAACTCTTTTTTGACTGTAATTCTAGCTGCATTTTCTCAGGAAAAATATTTTGAAAGCGTTTCCATTAATTTTAATAATTTGTTAGTGTTTATTTTTTGTCAAAACTTTCATTTGCCCTGCATGTTCCAGATAGAAAAGTTATGTGGAAATAATTATAACTGAACCAAATTTTATTAAAACATTGTTTGTTCTGGAATTATGAGCACGGATATYCACTTCACTTATGTGCATTTTGGTTTCTTGTTTCATTTCTTTGCATGAAACAAATATTTAAACTGTTGGAGTTCCTAGCTGTTCCCAGCATACAGAGGACTGTCATGMTGGTTAGACTGTCTAATCTATCTGCCTTGAACAGAATCCAGTAATAAACCCTTCATACTTTAGAGTAAAATCCATACATACAGACAAGTTAGTTCTCTTGACTTGTGTTAAATYTTGAAGGTTGAAGCACTTTGTCAATGAGCTGCAAAAGCTTCTGTGTTATCTGCTAAAAAATGAAGAACCCACACATTTGAGCGAGCAGGTACAACTCTATCCTCCAAAACATGTTGTTTTGTACAGAACTGTGATGAATTTCACCTGCCACAAGTCTTCCAGTTAAGTACTGCATTTAACCAGCTAACTAAACTCATTACTGYCTGGTGTCACAGAGTGCGCCCTGCCTTCGGTTTCAGTCTTCATGTCATCCTGCCTTTATCCAAAGTCAACATCGTGTCAGGCAAAGATTCAAGTAGCAGCTTCTACAGATCATCTGTGATCATCCTGACACATCCTTGACTCTGCAATAGACTCAGCATTTTGTATTCTTTCTCCCTCTGGGACGACGAGAGCAGGAGACAAGGACTGAAGATAGTCCCTTTAATGAACAAGCTTTTCAGGAGGGTAAAATCAAAACCACAGTGTGCACATATTTAATTCTTCACATTTTAGGAAGAAGAAGGCTCAGTTCTGGAGGGCTTTCTATGCCAGCTTGGCAGACAGCTGCTCAAACATACTGACCTCTTGAAGCTTTTTAGCTTTCAACTCTAACTCTGCATTGGTAAAACAAGATTTTTGACTTCTTGAAGATGAGACACAGGGTCTTTGAAGGTGACAGCTGTTTCCATTCCATCATCCATGAGATGATCTCATTTGAGAAGCCACTGCAGATTTAAGTTAAAGTAATATATTCATACTGGAAAAAAATTACAAAATGCAATCTCTCTCAGTAATTCTCAACACTATGTATTAGTTCCATTTTTCTTGTATTTTGGGTCTCTCTCTGAGAAGTTAAAAAAGAACAGAGAGAGTTTCACTGTCTTTTTAGCTTGTGATCGATCTAAATTCACTTACTCATCTTCAGATCTTCTCTCTCCTCATTTCACTCTTAGCTCATTACTGCACATGTGGAACATCAGTTCTTGTACAAAGCCCTGGAGAAAAAAGTAATTAACCTACTTCCATACTGACCATAGCTGCTCTTTGTTTTCCTCTACCAGTTTATAGTCTAGAACACTGTTTTATTTTGGGCCTGCCTACCTGGAATGCTTAATTTTCTTAATTACCTCTGACAAAGCCATCTCAAGATCACAGAGGCATAGCTGAATTTGTCCTTGTTCTTGGAGTAGTAACTGCACCAAGTGCGGTTAAATGGTGCAGTCGCTTGGTGCAATTCTGTTGTTAGGGCAGCGGGTGTTCCTAAGGAGTCTGAAAAGAATTGAGTTAGGGGAGGTTTAAAGGTCTGCAGGTGAGGAAGGAAATCAGAAAAAGGTTAATTCAGGTTTCAGGACATATGAAGGTTCAGGTGATTATGTGAGAGGCTTCCATTGGTGCATTTTCTGCACGCCCTCTCCGAGGGCTCCTTGTTGCTTATTCCTCTGGGAATACTTACCCTCGGCCCATTCAGAGAAAGTAGGGATGCTTCTCCACAGACTCCAGCCAGGCCCAAAGGTACCGGGTGCAGCAGCCTGTGTAGCAGCAGCCAGCTGTTTTTAAGTGTCTCACACACTGCCAGGGGTTGGAAAGAGGAGCAGAACTGCAAAGGGATGCACCTTTTACTGGAACAGTTAATCTAGCTTGTCTTTTTGTCACAGACAAAGTAAATCATCTGCTGCTCCGAATGGCCTCCTGCCCTAGACAGACTCCTACTTTGACAAATGCTAGACATGGCATCCTGTTAGGGACTTTTGACAAAGGCATTTTGAAAGTCTAGATAATGAACTGGCTTACAAAATGTTATCTGCTGTTTTAATGACAGATTTAAATTCTATGAGATCAGAAAGAATAGATTTTTCCTTCACAGAAGCTGGACTAATTTGCGCCTATTGTATCATGCTTAGTTCAATGTTTTATAGCCGTTATCTTGCTTTTTCAACTAATGTTCCTGTTTCTAATTTAAGGGTGAGTGCTTTATGTTCCTCAGGATCATACCTAATAAATTTTCCAAGGTAAGGATAGTATTTGTTATACTCCAGGGCTGTAGCTGAGTAGCTGATTCTAATACGAGGCTAAATTTTTATTAGCAGTTCAGCTCAACCACTTCCCTCTTGAACTTCCCTGGAACTCCTGAATGAACATTGGCTAGTCCTGCTGGTTATCTTCAATTTATTCCACTGCTCCATCTTTGAACACCTCATCTCCTTTTACGTCTAGTTCTCACTTACAAAAAGTGTGCAGTAGGAGTGTATGCATCATCGTCTATGACAGGCACTAATGCAAAGTCATAATCAAGCTTCTCTGAAATTACTCCTCAGGCCTGACTTCCCCTGACTCAGGGCTTTGACTGGTTGTCTGCAAGAATTAATGGAGAAAGGACTTTACTCTTTTCCCCTCTCCTCTACATACATAAAATTATCCTTTGAAAACTAAAATATCAACCATGACCAAGGTAGGATGTTGGGGATTTGGGACAGGAAGTACAAGTTACCTGGAAGAACTGAGAAAACTCTCACTTTTTTGGTTTGTGTGACTTGGCTGTGTGCTCAGGAGCAATCCACATGTAACTAGATTTGAGTAGAAGAGGAAATAAAGGTCAGGCTGTGGGCAATTATTCTTTAAGGAGGAATGAAGATTGAAGAAACTGCCTCCTCCTTTATTACAATCACAGCCTATTTCCTGGGAATGGTCCTTTAGCAAAGCCTATAGTGATGTAGGGATCCAGGACATCAGCATCATGCTCTCCTGCTGTGACACTCTGTAATCCTGGGAGGTTCTTGCCTTACACACATGAATGCTGGGAAGAAAAGCATTTTGCCGCAGCTGGCATAGCAAAGACAGACTGGATTTTCTTGTGGTCTCCTCTGGACTATTACATCTATTACATGGTTGGCTACGTTTGCAGGAACCAGACTCAATTATCCATGAACTGTCATTCACTCCTGCGGGAATATTTGGGTATAGCAGGAACAAAATCTTTGCTATTTAAGAGAATTTGGGATTCTTGTTCCCCATTTCCCCTGTGTGCTGCGAGTTGCTGTGAAGTCTTTAGCTTATCCCAAGCTTTCAGAGGTGTTGAAAGGTTTTCTGGACTTGCAGACCTGTCTGGAACTCAAGAGATATTAAAAAATAGTAGCAGAAAGCCTAGATGAAAGAACAAAGGGCTGCAAGCCAAAATCTGTCCTTTGCCAGATGGTCATCTTAATAATACTCTGCAGAAATATAGCAGTATGGATTTGTACTTTGGCCTCTGAAGTGGATACATATCATTAATATTGTTTTATAAACAGGGAAGCTGAAGATTAAAAAGGCACATTCAATGGCCACAATGCTGCTAAACATAAACGAGTAATGCTCATGTATAYGAGTAAGAATTTTTATGCATAAATGATGGATAATAGGTCTTAGTAGCCATGTTATACTCACRGAGATACTTGGAATAAACTTTGATGTTCCAGAAAAGTGTAATATGTCTCAGGAGCCACACTGGAGATAAGGGAGATTCCCAACTTTCGTCAAGACCTGTACAGCTGTATGCTGCAGAATTTATTTCATGATGTCAGATAAAGGGTGCTATAATMAAACTGAGTACTATGACTAAGCAGTGTGGTATAGTTTAGAATGGATGCAGAAACACCAAGATTTACTTCATCAAGTGTGCTTCAACAGCTTGGAAGATTTTTGTAGATGTGTTCAGAAGACATATAGTGGACAGAGGTAAGATTGTTTCTGCCCATGCTCCAAGACAGAAAAAAGAGGCCATGATGAAATTATATTGGGCTTAAAATTAAACTAATCAGCTCAACTCTTCCCTTAAATTTCGTCCAACCGGTCTAAGCAAACATCAAAACGAATGTACRATTTTCTCCCTGCCTAGTCACATAGGCAGATTATTTGCCCCTAAAACAGAGAGTACTTCTTCAATCGCTGTCTCTTCTACAGTCATCTCTCAGTAGACTCYAGAGCTTATTTATGATGAGCTCATGCTTCTCATTTTGTAGTGAATGTAATTTTGCAAGCGTGCATACCTACGCCTCCAAAGCATTACTCAGTAAGACAACTTGCCAAGAATACTCCAAAATGTCTAAATTCAAAATGTTCTTCATTTTAGTTAGTTTATGCATGATGTGATTTTTCTCTTGATATTCAAGTACAATTTGATGCACAGGATACTTTAATAGTGATTTAGGGTCAGAAACCCACAAGGACAGCGAAAAAAAAACTACGGTGGCATGAAGTATTGTACATTTTATTATATTATAAAGAAAAGAGAATGCTATTTTCCAATTCTGCACACATACACTAGCCATTCTAAGTCACATAATCTGCTAACCTCTCCAAACAGATGCATGAAAATAAGTTTATATATGCTTCTTGCTACTATGGATATATTTTTTACTCTTACATTTCCAGTAAGTGGAAAAAAGATCATAAAAATTGATTAAGATGTTGCTAGGATGAAAAGCTTAGGAACACTGTTCTAGAAGATGGCTAATTTATATTTCAAAAAGAAAAAAGCCTGGAAATACTTAATCTGCGAACAGCTGCTGAAAACGATTAGTTAATAGAAAATATTCTTCTTTTCTTTGAAAAAAACAGGTTTAATCTGCTTAGAGGGAAAATTTTAAATAACAACATGCAGAAATTATAAGCACTTTTGTATGCTTAAAAAGTAACATAAAATAGTGATGTTTTAAGTAATGAAGACAGGAAAACTTCAGCAAGTTCAGTTTAACTGTGATATGCTGCTATGTTCCTCCTATTTACCATAATTGGTACCTCCTGTACATACAGTAAGAAAAATATCCCTTCATACATTAAATCCTCAAAAATTATGAAACGAAGTTAGCAGAAATGTTTCTCCCATGGCACGAATGTTGATTCCACTCCAGCTCTGTCATGTTTACAAATTCTTAAATGCTGCTTATGCATAGATCTTCAGGGAGCCGACTGAAGAGCATAATACTTGCTGAAAAATAGTATTTTGTGTGTATCAGCTTCCCTTCCAAAAAGTCAATCATGAAGCAGTTAAGTACTGGTTAAGTATTGATGCTTACTTTCATAATCCAAACAAAATGTGAGGCAGAGACAAGAAGTTATTGGGGAAGAGAAAGCACCTGCTGCAGTATCAGAAACAGAGATAACTAATACTAAAGAGATGAACTTCCTATCATCGCATCCATGCATGCGAATGACTTSCTTTTACTGCTGGGTCGCAGAGGAAATGGCCTGGGCATGTTGCAGCAGAGTTGCTTTGTTTAACACAGACCACTTAAGGGTTATACACAGAAAAATACAGCTTCATACAGAGTTTGGCATCTGTTTTTGCAGCTGTCATACTAACCTGCAAGGGAGCATTTGGAGCTGAGAAGGAGACCAAAGGGGACTATATTCCACACAATCACCACCAGGAAAATAGGGTGCCAAGTGGGTATTTCAGTCAAATTTACAAGCCAGCTTGCTTTAGAACAGTACTTCTATTTTTAACATGCAGTGATGAGCCAAGAAGCACTGGAATCATGCACCGCAGATCACAGAAAGATATAGTGTTAGCCTAAGTTTCTCAGTTTCTCCCTGGTGCTCTTAAAAATTTGAGCTTGGAGCCTATGTTCAGCTCTGGGGTAAGTAAGTGTGACTTCATTTAGAAAAGGAATAAAAAGGAAATTACTTATAACAATTCAAAACAAGTYCTTTTTTAAAAGGTATCATTCTCTGTTTGGATTCTACTTAGTTATTCATAAATTATTTTGGAAGGCAGTAATGACTAAATGATCTGTGCCTTCACTTAAATAAAATGAACTGTGCCTTTTAGTTCAATGTCTCACCTCTGCATTCTTAAGTTTCAGTGGAGAAAGAAGAATGCGAATGTCACAAGAGGCAGTTAAAAACATCTTCCTCTCTGCCTAAGAAAAGGTAATGCTTGACTCAAATTCTCCAGGAATCTATTGGATTTGTTTCTAGAATTCCAAAGCGCAGAAACCCAAGCACAGTCCTTCCGAGGACTCCTTCATTTAGATGTTTAACATTTTTTTTAAATCTCTCTCTCCTTCTTCTTTTTTTTTTAGAAAAGCAAGGGAAATCTCTAGATTTATGTGCAGAACATCTTTCAGCTTCCAATTTAGAACTGCTTAACAACATTCATGTGGTAAAAYAGAGAGCCATTAATATTAGGAGAAAGACACTGATTGGGATTTTCTTAAAATCTTGAGGTTCTCAAGTTTTAAGCTGTTCACACAAATTCAAATAGTGGATTTGTACTGTTTTCAATAAAAATAAGATTTGTGTCTCTTAAATTAAAAAAATCATATAGTGTTACTACATGACAGGAAATAAACACATGCAAATTGCTTGCRTTATTCGGCACAACCTGAAAAGTTTTGACCAGCTCTAGCTCTCATTTATGAATTTATCCAAAGTCCATTGGAATTTGTATGAGCGCTGTGCAAGCTGCAGCATCAGCTGAAGATCTTCACATTTAAACCATGCAGAAATTAGCTAGTTTCATGGCATTGTTAGCCTGTATCATTACATGTTGTTTGCCACTGGTTCAGCAAATCATTCTTTCTTATAATGGAGAACTTTTTAAGAGTGGAACAGAGACAGTTTTCATCATGGGCACAAAATCTTGTGATCTCCTCACACTGGTAACCCATGCTCAAAATAGCTATTTGGAAAAACTAGAGATTTGCTTCCCTCAGTCTGACTCTTGCATATCGCTGTGACATCCATGTTGCAAGTTATATCTAGTGAGAATCCAGGGTTTTAAAACCTATCCTTGCTTATGTTTAAGCTGTTACATTCCCCAGCCTGGACCCTTGCCTCTTAAGCATACTGCTCTTTCAAGGGCACATCAAGAACTTCCAAGTACCTCAGCAAGGCAGGGGAACCTGTTCTGGTCTTCATACCTTTAGAACAAGGTTGCCTGCTGCATTTCTATTTCTAGTATTCTCATTCCCGGGTCAATACAACCTATTTTTGTTGTGAATTTTCCCTGCAACACATATTTACCCTTGGACAACAGCTAGTTCTCAATCCCACCAGTATTCATCTGCTACTTCACAAGTTGTCAAATGACAACTCAGGCGTTAAAAAACCCAAAGAAGTCTCTCTAGAGTCTTAATATAAGCATTAGCAGGGAGCTGAAAATTAGCAGTAACATTCCTGCCTGCAGCTATGAAAAAATAGTGAGAAYTGACACTTTAATGATTGCTAAGAAGGCTGCGTAGCAAGTTTTCTAGTTGCTCTCCATTTCCACCTTCACCACCAATRCTGGATGTGTAATTGCTAAACCCACATTCCTACAATTTCTCACTTGAGAGTAGGAACCTGAGCTACAAGTGCAACTTTGGATGTGAAATGCCTTTGTCAAATAAATTGAGGTGGCTGAGCAATCTGCTTAGGAAACTCGAATATTCCCTACTTTGTTCATTACACTGTGAAAAACTTTAAACACTTCTGTTTTTGAATGCACTAATCCRCAAAGCTGGTTCTTAGAAATTTCAACTCAGTTGTCTTAGGGTTGAGTACCTGTACYTGTTGTTTATAACTTTTACCACTGTGATCCACCTGAAACTCTATTCTATAGGCTTATATAAGTTGACGATCTCTTCTCAGGCACTATTTTTAGGTCCTTGTTCTCAGGTCTTTGTGAACTTATTGCCATTTTGAATCTGACTTAGCAGCTATATGCCGTACAGCCATAAATGGTACGCATTCTGTTATATATGCTTTAAAAACAGGTGTGAGTTTTTCACTTCCAAATCATCTTCCCACTCAGACTTGGTGGACAGCTGCTCCCCTGTCAGGCCACCAGCTGGTTTGCAATGCGCAGACAGTGCATCTTAACATTAGACTCGATAAGGCTGACTTTCTATGACCGCTTGACAAAATTGACTGCCAAAATCAAGCACAGAAATGCTTCACCTGTCAAGTTTACTAATCTGCCCAGGAATCTAACACTCACATTCCTCTGATATTTGCCCCGTCTGCTGTTTGCCATCAGAATACCCATCAAGGTCCACTTGTATTACGCTCAATGAGCAGCTCTACACAGTCATGCTGCTCAGAGACTATGTGACACAGATCCTAACAGTGTGCTGTTACCACTGAGCAACTCAGGAAAATTTCTTGGCTCTAGGCTCAACACATAACAAAATTCCTACTGTAGCTTTTTTCAACATCTCCCTCCTTCCAGGTGACCCAGATCCCCAAATCCTCAATGACAGGTTTAGCTATGCCATAACTTCTTAGTGGCATAGTTGCATCTTGCCAGCAGAAAGAATGGGTCCCAATCTGCTTTTGTGTTGAAAGTCTATCATTCAGATAACAGTCCATTACCTCTAGTTCCTCCTGAATTGTTGATGGCTGTGGCCAATATGCAGTCAATACCCACAGCTGGGTTTTCACAATCATCAGTATCATTTTTGTGACCAGATGCAGGTTATGACTAACTGCACAGAGGACGATCTGCTTAGCCAGGGAGGCTCTAAACACCCTGAATCGCACTGCCAAGATTGTCATGGTTTGATTTGGCCAGTTGTGCACATGCTAAAAATAAAATGACAGCAGTAGACATTGGGAAAAGCACTTAACTTCAGACAAAAATCTCTAGTGACAAGTATTAAAACCTCATGTCAAAAATGTTAATCTAGGACACCATAAGTCCAGCTGAACTCTGAGCCCAGAGCACTTTCCAGCCCACAGCTCTGGCTGTGCACCTTGGCTGCATGTCAGGCTGAGGCCGAGGCTGAGTCCAGGGCAGGATGGGGACAGCCCCTACATGCACCGCAGGTCCGAGTGACCAGGAGCAAGGCTGTAGGGCACAGGACTGAGCACATCCCTCCTGCAGTCTAGGCCCTGTGTGATAAAGTTGCAAACAAAGGATATAAAAGAGCACACAGGAAACAAGAAGAACTGGAGAATCTATTTGTTCTATATATATAGCTTTTTCTGTATGGATCTTTGACATCTTTTAGTTATGGCGTGAAGTTTCCAAAAACAGCAAAATAAAGGGATACTAGGTCTGGTGGAACATGGGCAACTTAAGAGCTGAAATGAGCAACAGCCCTCAAAATATGAGGCATTTGAGAGATATTGAAGTAAGTGCCTAAAGCAGTTTATGAACAGATCCAGAGATGATGGTTCACAGTTCACCTATAAAACTGTAAACAGTTTTGGAAGAAAGATTAATCTCATAGAACATCTTGGAAATGTAGTGTTCAGCTATGAGATTCTCCTAAAAGTTAAATGTATTTGTACTATCTAATACAAATATATCAAGGAATAAAAATATTTTTCTGGAATGAGTAATCACTATATTTTCTTTAGTACTGCAATTCTCCCTTTAACTGTCTGTTCCCTACTGCTGACTGTTTCAGTGATTCAGGAATATATATCAGAGAATAAATAAAGTGGATGCATGAGATTTCGTAATACATAATGACTAGGCTTCACTTTATAGATGAAATCTCAGGCAGTTCAATAGTTATATAACCAAGAGTCTCATGGAAATTCTGGAATTGCTTTAAATGAAGGTTGATTTCTCTCTCCTCTGCCAAGTTTCACCCTAGCTTAATCATATTCTGTTTCTGACTTAAGTTACAGCACCTCACTGGCCACATAATATGCAGTGACAGTATCTTCAAGACAAAGAAAACATCCCTGCTGAAGCACTGCAAAGCTGAATCATGTATAGTAATGTCCATCTGTATTCATAAAGTAATTAGAATTACTCATTATTTACGCATGCATTTCAAAGAATACATATTTGTTGTTTCTAAAGAAAACAAACCCTGCCTTTTTTCTCTGCACACATCTCTTAAGAAGGCAATAGGATTTTGAGTACACACATATCTGTCAGCTCTTGCATCCACCCATCTTGTAAAGTCTAAATATACCAAGCATAAAGGGAGGGCTATAGATACTGGGGAGCACCAGCAAACTCATCTGTTCTCCCTTTCCCTCTGGGCTTGTTTCTCTTCAACTCTTCCCTCAGGAGTGTTCAGGCTACACCCTTGTTATCTCTCTCCGCATGCGTTGAAGCCTTTGCCTTTGTCGGCTCTTTACCTTTCTTGAGAGAAATCTGAACCAGCCTCTCTTTTTCCCTGGATACTCTGCACACCTGCTTCACAAGGTGAAGCCTGATTTCACAATGTGAAATTTGCAGCAGTAAGTGCACGTTCCTGTACACAAACTGAAGGGATGATTTCTAGATATTATGATGTGCCAGGTACCATTTCACTTTAATTTATACATTTAATAGGCCCTACAGCCATCACATTTTAAATGTGGCTAGTGATATTATAATTTAAAAATAAAGCCTAGAATTTACCAGTCCTTAAAAGACACTGACTACTTGTTAGCCTTATTATAGACATATATTTTACAGCCTGAGGAGATCACTGTCCTCACCTAATTTGACCTCCTAAATAACAGAAGCGAAAAAGAATTTCACTGAGTACTTAGATGAAATGCCCCAAGTTTACATCCAAGAACTGTTTCCCCCTAACATGTAAGTAAAGATATTGATCTTATATTGAACCCAGGTCTCATCTTTTTTTACAAACTGCAGCAGTCACAATGCCTCATTTTTAACATGCGGTTGACTTGAGGAACACAGCTTGTCCAGTTGAGAAATGCACTTGATATGCCTATATTTTCCATTAAACTGTATTCTAATTAGAAAGTGCTTGTACAGAAAAAGTATATTTCATATTCTGTTCTGCAAAAAGTTGAAATTCAGCTTATTCCAAGCCATCACAATAAGATTTTACTGCTCAATATTTTGTGCACATTTCAAAGGTGTACCATTCAGTTATTCTCTCTGAGCAGGCAGCAAAGAATAAGATTTTCATTTTAAAATTGCTAAGAACTTAGCAATGTATATTTTCATGTATACTAGTCTCTTGAAACTCAGAGCAGGGACTAGAGATCAGAATCCCAGGTCTGAATATTCCTCTTCAGACCTGGCAACTCCCAGCCAGACTCTGGCTCCTCTTACTGTATTTAGTCAGGTCAACATTAGGCAGCTTGCACTGAAAAATAGCCTCAAGAGCCAGTTTGTCATAGTGATGGGATCAAGGGTAACGTATTCAGACTGTTCAGGTATGATCTGAGGAGCTATGGACCACAGGTAGCTATGGACCTAAGTTTGTTAGGTTATTGATACAAACAGTGGATGGACAACAAAAGCATTTTTAGTTTCTGTGGTACACATATTTTCTTATCAGTGGTCTAATTACATTTAGTTTAAGTCCAAATGAAACTCTAAGCCATGCTCTCATTAGTGTAGTTATATGCCTACCTTCTTAAGGTAAATAGTTAATTTTAAATGGCTGGAAGATAGATTAGTTGCATTAATTTTAACATCATTCAGAAAACAATAACATCATTCAGAAAACCAGGAGAAAACTAGATAAGCCCCATTAAATAGACAAAGGTGTAGGCATTTTCTTCACTCATACTTTTGCCACAGAGATTCAGCCGAATTCAGGCAGTTCCCCTATTAAAAAGACTGTATGGCATGGACCATAATCATACATAGCAACCAAACAGGAGACATTCCTTTCTGCCATGACCCAGTTACAGGGAAGCGCCCTGGGCACCATGGAGTGCAAGCTGATCATCACTGAGCCTTCTCCGGGTAGATTATCTGACACATGCCCAGCTTAAACCAATTAGACATGTAAAAAGCTCATTAACTCTACTTTCCTTTCTAATAATACCAATTTAAGAATTAAAACTCCCGATTGAATCTTTCTTTCTTTTTACAGCAGTAAATGTCCCATAATTTGTAAATAAATACTGCTTACTTAAAATTGGATTTTTAAGGTTAAAAATGCTGCTTTTGTATAAAGGTTTTGTTCACTATGTTTTGACAAAATGAATACAAAATTTTCATAATTTTTGTTCTAAGAACTTTCAAGAAATAAAGATTTGCTTTGGAATTTATTTTTTTTCAAATTTTATTTTACTGAATGGCTGTCTTTTCAAGATCTGCACCTTGCTTAAGGATAAGAAATGAATCATAGAATCACAGAATGGTTGAGGTTGGAAGGGACCTCCAGAGATCATCTAGTCCAGCCTCCCCGCTCAGCAGGGTCACCTAGAGCATGGCAGACAGGGTTGCATCCAGGCGGGCCTTGAAGATCTCCAGAGAAGGAGACTCCACAACCTCTCTGGGCAACCTGSTCCAGTGCTCCGTCACTCCCACAGGGAAGAAATTCCCCCTCACGGTCAGGCAGAACTTCCTGTGCTTCAATTTCTGCCCATCGCCTCTTGTCCAGTCACACAGGACAACTGAAAAACTGACAAAGTAAACAAGATGTGCTGTGATCAAAGGCCTAGGAGAGTACACATTAGTGGGTTTTGTGGTTTTTATGGTAAGCATTGAAAAAATTTAAAAATAAATTATCAGTTTGGATCAGCTCAAAATTATTTTCCTTCTCAAGTGTAAGACCAAAAGATTTGCTTGTAGATCAAGTCAACCATTTAAATGTTTACTGGAGCAAAAATTCAAACACAAAGTGTCTACATTCTACATGGAAAGACCTACCAGCCTAAGTAGTGAATCACAAGTTTGCACATCCCTGAATGTTTCATTTATCCATGAACTGAATCAGCAGAAGTAACTAAAAGCAACTCACTCACCTGTAGATATCCTATAGCTCAGCGATCTCTCAGGTGTAAGAAATATAGGCTTACATCTCTTCAGGCAAAGGAGATGTAGTGAATTGTTCTGATACCCACCGCACTGGCTATTTCACACAGAGGGTACTAACTATTCATCTAATTTTGTGAACCTGGCTTTTCTTTGCCTTTGGTTTTGCAATCAGTGTCTCTCTAGGAATACTGCAGAAGTATCAAAACAGTTCACTTCAACACTTCTGATTTTTTTTTTTTTTTTTGCTATTTTCATTTTGATTGCCCCAGACTTCGTATTTGTTTCATATTTAATCAGATTCATATTTCATTATATTCATATTTAATTTCAATTGCAATCACGTGTTCAAATATGGAAATCTACCAGAAAATAAAAGGCACAAGTTTCAACCAATTCTGCTCTCTACACTGTTCATGCTAAAATTAATTTCTCTGGCTCCTGCATAGCAGGATCACTCTAAGTAGCATGTCAAATATACTCTCAGTTGTCTCACTAAAAGCCTTCCATCCTAACTTGATTTTTCCTCTCATGGGTGTTGTGCATTGACTACTGCAATGATTCCCCTGCAGTTATTTAATTAGAGCCTAATCTTACCTTCTTACACAGCAAAAGCCTTTCAGCCCTAGTGGTCATAAACTGCAGGCAGCTCTTTGGCAGCAGCGTTGTTTGAACTAGTAAAGGCTGTTTTTTCTCCCTTAGTACCTGTCCAGTGTGGGATGTGCCATTCGCCGCCCCCTGGTCTTTCTGCTGCCTCCACAAGCGAAGTCCAGACACTCCCCTGAGATATGTCCTTGTAATATTTAGTGGAAACAGAATCCAACAGCAAAGTTTGACCTGTTGTATAATGCTGATAAATGAAGTCAGAATGATGTTGATTCTTTTAAATAACTCCTTATTCTTAGAGAGAAAAGAAAGTGTCATGAGGCAGATATTCCCAAGTGTCTACAGTCCTCTTGAATGCACAGGGGAAATATATACTTTATCTCACACTATCTTTGTGATTGCCAGTTTGTCTTCTATAAAGTTATGCTCTTTAAAATGAAGATTCACATTACATTGAGAGGCCCAACTTCCTTATCATCTTTGACAGGCTTTTAGGTTTCCAGTCACATTCTATAGGCCYTACAAAAGTATCTAGCTTACTTCACTGGAACAAAAACTTTGGTTTTCCTTTGGWTTTTGCCTACTTCAGATTTGCAGCATGATGTGTGCAAGCTGTGTGTAAGAGCCAAAAAGAGTCTAAGCAAAAGTGTAGGATCATTCAAAAAGCTAATACAGGCACAGAACATACATGACCTCCTTTCCACCATGAATATGTTGAAGGCATGTTCCTGCAAGTAATGTTCATGGGAACATTGTCAAATATAAAACTGCATGCCGGGTCCACATGTTTACAGGCATCTCTGGAAACGAGAGAGAATTATCAGTCAAGATTTTGAATTAATAYAACATGGATGTTGTAGCAAAGTGAAACAAGCTTCCATCACACTCTGTCAGTGTCATCTGGTTTACATTACTGAATGGAGATTTCAGTATCATGTATGGGAAAAGAAATATTTGTATTACTGATTAGTGTTAAATGTGCTATAATCAGAAAAGGAACCCTCCTGTCACATAGTCTGTTACACTGCCCATGCAGAAGGACACAGAGAAACCTCACAGTCTGTCTGGCTCAAGGACTGCTGAAATGTTTAATTGGAGATACTGTCCCATCTGCAAATGGACAWGAAAAAAAATGCAGAAAGATTAATAAGTTTAGGGCAGATGTGGAGAAAAAAGAATACAACTGTCTCAATTAGAAAGAAAGGCTGTTAGGGCCCATCAGCACAATATGTATCAAGGTGAGGAACATGGTGAGGAATCAGGCCAAAAGCCCTGGTTCACAGAAGTCCAAATAGGAAAGAAGGTCCCAACAAAGGAGCAGAATCAGAGTGAGCAAGGGTATGCTGCAATGGGATCTGTCATGAGGCCTGCAGAAGGCAAGACAAGAAGCCAAAGCAAGGAACAAAGAAGCAGTCAGCAAGGTTCAGGAGAGGCAGGTCAGGGCAGATTTCCTGGCAGTCTATGACTTCCCAGAGTGTCTTTTACAAGTATGCCTCTGATGATAAAGTAATGCTTTGGGCACAGCCTCCCTCCAGAGAGCTCAGAAGTCAACAACCAGCAGAATAATTACACCCGGCTAAGCAGTGGCTAATTACAGAGACCATTCAAGGCATTCATTGACATATGTATCAAATCAGGCTTTTTTAAAGTTGTCTRTAACGATTTTCCCAGACCCATCCTAAATCTTAAGAAATTCCAAAAAGGGACAGACACAAAGTCCTCAAAATCCCCAAAAGCGCTATTACTCCCAAAAGAACAAAGGTATAGTTTTGTCTCAGTTGAGTCTGCTGTTTTCTCATTTTAATACAGTATTATAATTCCAAATAGCCTCCAGTGAGAAACTAAGTAAACATCTGATTTAACGCTTTCTACGAAAAGTGCAATAGATAGGCATGCCCCATCCTTTTGCACTATTGGCTACACATAATTAAAAATTGCTTTTGTCACGTCCTAGCACCCAGTGCAAATTTTTGTGCATGATTTTTTAGTAAAGTATAACAGATAGCAATAATCTAGTGTTATGCATATTTCCTAGAGCTCTAAATTGGTGGCAACAAGCATTTGTTAATACAAAAATACAACGTCCAAGTGAGAAACCAAAACAAAGCTTTCTCCTATTCAGCAATATACTAAACAAAGTATTTTGGAAGAACTGGTGCATTGATCTTTCCATGCTTTTTTTTCCTGACATAGCTATATTTTTTTTTCAAAACTCTTTTGTCAATTTGCATGCAAAGGTTTTATCTGAATAACACTGGCCTCAAAGTGATAACACTAGGTAGCCTGATAGTTTAATGTTGGATTTCCTCGCCTTTTGAAATGCTTTTCATCTCTTCTCTTTTTATCAGCTAGGAAGTAAAAAAAAAATAATTAAAAAAAGACAAAAGTCTGTCTTAATTGCTGATATCATTTGAGATCAAGTAGTGCCTATTTACAGGATATTTTATTTCTGCATGCTTGTGCCCTAAGCTGAGCTGTTTTTTTTTTATATCTTGGTGCTACTTGGTCTGCTGGGATTAGTCAGAACATTGTGCTTTCTAGAAGAAGCCAACTGACATTGTGAGTGTCCTGTCCACAATACCCAAATGTGCTGCCCAGCACAACCCTAGGGGTACGCTTGATTGACAAAAGAGCTGCCTACAACACAGATTAAAAAAAAATTGTATATATGGAGAGTTACCACCTCTCATTGCACAGTTATGCTGGACTTTCATTTTCTACACTCCTACTCTACTAATTAGTCATGTATTACACTGCCCTTTCAGCAAACATTAATCAAAACATATTTTAATGGTTGCAACTATACATGGAAAGGAGGCAGGTTTGAGGGCTGAGTACCAGATTTGCCATTTGCGGTGTCATCTTGGGCAAGACAGTTCTCACAGCTCTGGTCTCTCATGCAGAAAAATGGGGGCTAAATACTACCTTAACCTGCAGGTTGGTGGAGAAAAAGCGTTTCACTAACTGAAATACGTTAAAAACTAAAAAGCTGCCAAATTCCACTGCGAATCCAAGAAATCTATCCCAGGCATGTTGCTGAAAAATACATTAACTGTTTTGAGGTGATTTTTTTCACCAGATAGTAGTCCTTGTAGTATGTGGATGCACAGACTTAAAAGTCATTTTGGAAAACACAGCATTAGAAGTCTGTATCTTCATCCAAGTGAAGGCACTTGGAAAGGAATATGATGTGTTCCCTAGAAAGAAGAATCTGAAGTTGTGCTTGCCACAGGTTTGGAAGAGTGAGTGCAGAGGTGTAATAGCTTCTGTGCAGAGGCTAGTTGCAAAATGTGCAAGGCCCATTGTGAGAAACTACATACTTTCAGGTAAAATATTCCAAAGCAGGAAAAAAGAGAGGAAGAAAAGGGATAGAGAAAAAAAAGAGAGATAAAAGTGTTCCCTATGTATACATTTTGAAAACTATTATTTTCTTGTCACTTCATGGAGGAAACATGCAAATTCAGGACAAGAAATGTTTCATGCTGATTGTATGTTTTTTTCCAGGTACATTACTACAATGTGTGTTTCTATCCAAAGCACCCTCATTCTCTAKCCAGAATCTTATATTTTTCATTGTGGATGTTATGTACCATCATTTTTTTAATCTGCAAAATTTGCAATTAATGAAATAAAAGCAATCATGTAAATATATTTTATAGTCAAAATTAAATAATTCCACATTACAATAACTATTTTTTGGTTGTGCTTTTTCTGTGGTAAAAGAATGATTAATTTTGATTTTCCTTCTCAGGAACAGTTCATTCACTTTTGTGAACTTTCCAGTTTCTAGTCTAGGCAATGAATACACTGTCAACCCTTTTCCTCATAATATAATGCTTTTGCTATATACACAGAAAGGTGAAGAGTTTCTATATAGCCACAGAAACTTTCCTGTTTCCTTTCTGTTTGGGCTTTTGGATCAAATTCTTTTTCCAGACTCCCAGGTTTTCCAAAGGACTCCAGGAAGAGCAGAATAAGTTATTTAATATATTCCAATCACATTTGGGCCTATGGAAGGACAATCAGAGCATTAAGACCACAGGTAGTTTACACGTCTCCTATCAGAAGGTGAAACATGAGTGTAAAAGGACAATTCCCCACAAGGGAAGAAGAATTTGGAAACTAAAACTCAAGTTTAAAATGTGCTAAAATGGAGACCTTGAATTTCAGCCTTTTCAGAAGGACAGTGAGCAGAAGGGGAATTAGAGAACATTGCTGGAGTTCTCCTGGGTAGGAGAAGACTCAAATAATGTAGAGCTAATAAAGTCAAACACATTGGCTGCAGATTGCACCATTTTCCATTTTGCCTTAAGAAGAACAAAAAATGCTATGGGACAGGCTGAGAGTACATCAAGAGACAGAATAAGACAGGCAAAGGCACGACATTTTGAGGTCCTCTTACTTCCAAATCTCTGAGCAAAGTAACATAGAAACCATATCCCATCCTACCTAATACATTCAGCTCTTTTCGTCAAGAAGCAGAATTTTGGAAAATTTCCACAGCCATTTTATCAGGTAATGCTGTCTAATTGCTAAAAGATATGTAATTTCATTTAAATTTATTTGACTTGTTGTTACTTGCAATATGAGTTTTCAGCTCTCATATTTTTGCAGAACAAGTCAGAATCTGTAGGGTTCAATAAATAAAAASAAAAAATGTGGAGTTTTATAAATCCTGGCAATCTTGATATGTTTCTCAGAAGACTATGAAAGAAAGCTAGATTTGATCATTTGCGAAAGAACAGAGGAAAAGGTCTTTAAGCTAAATCTTAGTGGATCAAGGATGACATCTGACCACTGAGAAACAAATCCTTTACAGTTTAGTAAGCAGCAAAACCTAAATAGCTCCACTAGAGCACCATATCTGAACACACATCTGACAGCTTTAGTGACACAAGCTCTAAGTATTAAATCATAGAGAAATTTTCGGCTTAGTCTCCCAGGTAGACGTATAAATATTTTCTGAGAAGAAAGAAAACCTAAAATATCCATGCAGAGCAGATATATACTTTGTTTCCACACAACTTTCTAYACACAATATAAGGTAAAAAGATTTGAACCCAGCCATGTACTGTCAGGCTGAACGTGCAAATGCAACTTTCTCGTATCAGGCTCAGATCACCCGTATTAATTTAAGCCTTATGTTTTAAAGTGTCTGAGTACTCTCAGATTCATCTACAGTCAAAGAGTTCAGCTCTTCTAAATAAATAGGCAAGTAAATCAGACTCCYGTGGCTGGTCAGTCAGATTTACTACTAGAGCACATAGCAGATACTTAATGTAGCTACCACAAGGAGCAGTTTATCTCTTCATCTAGCACTCACTTAGGAAGCCATTTAACGTGGAAGTTTGAATTTGAAGAATTCTCTAGTCCTTGATACCTACAAAAACTTTAATCTTTGAGCTCAGGTACCTCTGTTAGGTGGCACTGAGTTCACAAGAGTCCATAAGAATATTCATAGAATTTACAATACATGCTTAAATGATTTATGTTGCCAATCCTCAGTTATCCATTTGCAGCATCATTACCATATTAAATACGTAGTGGTATGTGCCCTCATAATTATGTTCAATGCAGTCCTTTATTCTATTTAAAAGCAAAAATCTCAATCTTAAACACATTTATCAATTTCTTAAAGCTCTGCCATTATTTAGTCACTAAAATCTTGATTATAGTTGGGAAGAAAAAATAAATTTGTCCAACTAGAAAATTATTCTGTAGGCAAAAAGATGACGTCTTTGAAATACTGCTGTAAACTTATAACACAGACAAGTTTAGCTTTGAAGAAGCAGCATGAAGCACTATCTACCATCCAAGTCCTAGATTCAGGAGAGCCCGTAGCATGAGAAATCCCCAGGCATGATTTCATCCTAGGCATTACCCTAATACAACAAAGTTTACTGCATACACTATTTCACAATTCCTCCCACACGTGTTAATGCACATGTCTTATGCTATGTGTTTGTTTCACTTGCTTCAGGATCACCAAACTGAAATCGCTGAGCCATATGCGGCTTGAAAGCAGCTCAAGCGTGGCTCCAGTTTGGGAGCTACAGCGTGTGRTTGCTAAGTGGGCTGCCTGGTGGGTAACACTTGTTTCTACGGCACAAGATTGCAACAGTCATGCCCTACAGGCAACCTTTGGAGACCAGCACGACTGCCTGGGGACACTCTGAAGGGGAGTTGTACCCTGCTTCCTGCAACCCTGCATCTGCTTCCTGACTCAGCGGTTGGCTCAGAGAGCGCACAAACCTGGGAAAAGCTGGGGAAACTCTGACTGAAAATTACATTCAGTATGAACAGACTGGCTTTGATGGTGGAACTATTCAGTTCAGGAAGAGGATGGTGACAACTAGAAAAGGTTGTGTGAAATATCAAGTAACAACCAAACTAAAATAAAATAAAGCAAGTCTTGATGAGGCTTAAAAGGGATGATGAAGCTTACCTATACCTACTGAGTTTGTGAATATTTTTGGACAAGTATATAATATACCCACTCATAATTCATAATTCTGTAGAGGTGGCAGTTATATATACCTCAGAATTAATGCCTTTAGCTAGCCCTAACAGCTAGTTCTCTGATACCCAAAACGATGACTTCTCAAGGTTTACTTTCAATATCATGCAGCTAGATTTGCGGTGTGAGTATTTGTGGTAACTGAAACTCTGCCAAATTTTTGGGAGTTACTTCTCAAACACAAGTCTAAAAAGCGATTAAAAGGTCATACTCTGAGGAGATTGAAAGGCCATTGAAAAGAGGATCAGGCTAAGTCAAAGCTACTTGATTCCATGAGAAAAACCATGGGTTTAGGCAAAACAATATATATTTAGTCTTTGCCATTTTGATCTATTCCTCTATACTTGTTATGGTATAATGTGGAAAAATACTTTCTTTGGAATGAGATGTTTTTCATGATAATATTTCACAGAAATCATGAGTCTGAGAAAAAATCTATAACCAAAAGTCTTTGCAATAACATAAGTGCTAAACAGAGGAAATCATTATTTAGTGATCCAGCTAAACAACATAGTGACTCATGGGTTTCCATTCGGTTAGAAGAATGGGTCAGGCCAATAATCTGGAAAGAGGTGTTCATAAGAGAAAATCAAAGATGCTGCATGATCACCTCATTACAGTCTACTCTGTACCATTGCTGCACAGCATGAAAGCCCAGCTCAGTGGTGAGGCCAAAGGACTAGGATATGTAGAAACATTTTCTTGCTTCATTTTGGAGAACCTGTGGCTACATCTGTACTAGCAAATAATGTGGTCCAAGACCCATCCTCTGGCCTTGAAGCCAAGTGGCACATTGGCACATCACAGTACACAGCTGAACTCTCTCACCCTTCATATATTTTGACTGTCCATTGGGCCTGTACTGGTGATCAGTCATGCCTGTGCCTCGCTCAGGTCTGTTGTGAGTGACAGCTAGCCTGAGCCAAAGCTGTGCGAGGGATCAGGCTAATGGTTTCATGACAAGGAGGATCACATGCCGGTGCTTTGGCCCTTTCTGTTTACGAGTACGTATGCACCCAGTTTGACCTTATATCCAGATCCTGCTGTCTGCCAAGGCCATGCTACTGACATTTTTAGGTGTCATTTACCTRTTGTCTAACTTCTAATGCTCCTAAGTCTGGACCTCTGGACACCTAAGCTTCTACCGCTCAGCAGCTGCAAAGGCATTAATTAAAACTAAGCTCCTGCACCCAGCAGACTTAGAATGGGATCCTGGTTCAGGTGAGGAAATGTATTTCATTAGCAACCCCAGCCCTGTTGTCATGGTCTGAGAATACCATGGGAGATGGTATTCTCCCATGGGAGAAGGGSCAGTATATTTAACTCCCAAATCTAACCGAGGAGTACAGGGAAATAAATGCAAGGAGCTAGGAAGGAGCATGAAATAGAAAGAGTTTCACCTACCATGGCATGGGCTACTTAAACCTTTGATCTTAGATGCCCAGCTCCAGCAGTTGCTGATGCTTGAGGATGAGACGTGAAGAGAGAAATGTGACACACATCTGTAGCTCACCAGTCATTCTCAAAGAATCAGGTACTGAGATTCCTCCACATACACCTCCCTCATTATACTTCTGACTAATTCAGAGGACTTCCCACTCAGCTGGCCATTTTCTGCAACTCTTTCTTTGAAATTCCTCCCATGCACGGTGTGGGGAGCCTGAGCACTTGGTACAGCGTTGAAAATCCCAGTAAGCTGTTTCAACAGGGAGCTGAATAATGGTTAACCACCACTAAATATGGACTTTGGGAACCTGCAGGGAGATATACAATGAATGCGCATATAGATGCCCAGATGAATATGCTCAGACAGTTGAATGTAATATACATATAAGATCCTATTTGTGCTATGAAAATCTAACTGTGTGGCACTCAGGGTAGCCTCATATCCAGCTCAGATACAATTACCATCACAAAATAAAACTGTAATCAGGACAGCTTAATTTAGTAATGAACTCTGATTTACTCTGAGAGCTGCAGTCAGCAATTTCCAATTTGACAAAATATTCATGCATAGATATTTCTATCATTAATCCAGTTTTAGAATAAATGATGCTTAATGAAAAATAAGTAATAAGCAGTAAATATCGGGTAACAGAAATTGGAAAGGAAGGAGGAATGCAAAATGAAATTTATCACGAAGGAAAAGCAAATAAGTTACTATTTGTCTTTTTTATTTTATTTTTTCTCTTCTGTAGGTGTTTGTGGGGAAATCAATAAAAAAATCATATGAAATTTCAGAATTTTGGAGCTTCATGTCTAGGAAGACTTGAGGGTCACTGTGATCCTCCTAGCTCTCAGAAACATTTTGATAATTTGAAACAATCTGAAAGCTAGTGCCAAAGAATCATGGMTGCTTTCCATCATCCATGTCTACTGCTCTAGTTCCCAGGTTCAGTAATCTATCCYTTCCTTAAGATTAATGCTGTTCTTGCACCCATTCTTCTCAAGGAAGGTCTTCTTCTTGACTGTTATCACAACTGAGTGAATATTTTTTAGAGAATAATTTAGCCCCATGTTTGCCTCAAAAATTATCTGCAAGAGGCTTGTAATTTCCTTCAATTTATTGTTCAAACCTATTTGCGCTATCTTTTGTTCTGTGAATTGATCATAAAATAATTTACTGTATTTAAAATCTGATCAGTGCAGTTTTGATACATTGGTCAAATAAATATATCATTTTTGATTTGTATTTTGCATTTGATTCAAGATCTTCATTTATGCCAGTGTTAAATAAAGCTCTGCATCTATTCTGGTGTATGACTTTGAAACAATATTTTTGAAGAGTTTCATGAAGTAAAGCTTGATTGCTTGAAAATTACTGGGGAAGGAGAAAGGGAAGAAGGTAAGATGGAGACTAATCCTGAAAGGCTGCAACAAATATTTGGTGAAACACTTATGAAATGACCTTGAAATAACTCTAAAAAGGTGTCATTTAGGCATCTTAGTCCATCTTAATGTGCAAAAAATTCCAGTATAGCTGCCTCCTAACATGGCAACACTAAGGATCCTTGGGCACTTTCAGGTCAAAGACCMCTTGGAAGTGAGAGATCTGCACCTGAGCACACTTGTACACCCCCAGTGCCTCTAGATATCACCATGTGACACAGCACAGATGATTGCATCTAGAGTTCAATCTGCCTTCAGAAAATCTACCCTGCACTGTGTTGCAGTATTCTGATTTTGTTGTTGTTGTTGTTTTTCATTCTTGTTCTTAGTTGTTGGGTTTTGCTTGCTTTTTGTTTTTAAGTAGCCAGGCATGAGTGTGCTTGCTTGCAGCAGGATATTTTTTCCCCCCCACTGTTATTTCTCTAATGCTGCTCTCTCTTGCACTGTTCTCTTGAGGACAACTGCACAATGGAGGAAGGGCACCGAGAGACTTCGCTCTGCTGCTCTGCTGCTCTGTTGCTGCCCCAGGTTAATGATGCTGGCTGAGAGCGTGGGCTCATTAGCTGATGTGTATTGTGTACACCGTACCCATAACGCTTGCAWATCCTGAGAAGGATCTGCCTGGTATTGCACCAAGTTAAGTTAAGTAAGAGATGTGGATCTGTTGATTATTCATCAGCTAGTGAAAGCTTCTACTCAGTGAGYAAGAAAAGAAAAAAGGTCACAGAAAATCATACCAATGGAGGACCTCAGCTAGGTAACCATTACTACTTACAGATAAATTATCACTGAGCGTTGATCCTCATTGAAGTTCAACTCTGGACGAATCACTAACATTTTTAACTCGGAACAAATTTCATCAGACTAGCTATTAGAAGGTCATTAATACTTTAGGATAGTGGGTAATCATCTAATTAAATCAGAGAAAACTGCTGCAGCAATGAGAAAACCTAACACTAAGTTCCTTTGACAGTAAAAAAGATGCCAAGACTGAGATAAGTACATCCCTCTGTATATAAATTAACTCTTCTCTCTTAGGCTATGATAGAGTCCTTAGTCTAAATGAGTATATGGCACTATTCAGTATTTTTCCATTTGTGCCCTTCTAGCCCTGGAGCTGTAGAAACACAGCTCAAGCTAGCATTGAGTGCAGAACTTCCATGTTGAAGGGCAGAGCACCCAAAATGCTTAAGAACCAAAAAAYTCTCTAGGACATATTTCTATCATTATGCATTTTATTTTCATCTCTGCCATGTGTATCAAATTCCAAATAAAACTTTGTCAGAGGAAGAGATCTAAAATTGTTACTTGGTGCTATATTATAGGAAAAGCATTCAGTGCTGCGGTTGACTGCTTTCTTGTTTCARCGTGCATACTGCCTTTCACTGCCTTGGATGTGTTCTTACCAATTGCAGTCCTTCGGGTCCTTCTGAGGAAGCTTGCTTCCTTTTTCACTTACTTACTTCCTCATTACTTACTTACTTCCTGCTTGTCCTCCCACTACTGCCATCCCATCAAGACTTTCCTATTTATTACCTCTTGTTGATTTTTATTTACACTTCCAAGCAATTCTCCTTTCWCCTAGCTCTGCCACATTTTAAAAAGGGAACTGTTTACTCCTGAAGTTGTGCATTAGTAGTGGTAGTAAGATATTTCATCTTTCTATTACTGATTAAATCACAAATACATTTCTTCTCTGTGCATGCTTACTGCTCGCATAACCTACATCTTTGTACAGGCTTTTTTTCTATTACAAAAATGTATGTTAGAATCATAGAATCAGTAAGGTTGGAAGGGACCTCCAGAGATCATCTAGTCCAACCTCCCTGCTCAGCAGGGTCACCTAGAGCATGGCAGACAGGGTTGCATCCAGGCAGGCCTTGAAGATCTCCAGAGAAGGAGACTCCACAACCTCTCTGGGCAACCTGGTCCAGTGCTCCGTCACTCCCACAGGGAAGAAATTCCCCCTCACGGTCAGGCAGAACTTCCTGTGCTTCAGTTTCTGCCCATTGCCTCTTGTCCTGTCACATGGGACARCTGAAAAGAGTTTGTCCCCGTCCCCTTAAATGTTAAAGCAATAACAGGAAGACACAAAGTGACAAGGCAAACAGACATTTTCAGAGGCATCAGTCACATGAAGATTACTTATTCACTATCTGCTAACAGTGACAAGGCTTGTTAATACTCCTTCCAACATGCAGTTCCATGAAAACAGCTAYCCATAAACAAATTTATTTAGATTTTGTATCTTAATTAAATCAAACACTAAGCATATTTAAAAGAAGACTTGCCAAATACAAAGCACATAAACAAGTAATGCCACCTTTAGGAACATAGTACTTGGAAAGCTGTCTCTTAGCTGCCAGCAAGGTTTTTGGTATGGAAGCACAACACAGTTTTCCTTTAAAAATGCAACTATCAAAAACCTATCTATTTTGTAGAATTAGGTTGACTGACAACTTGTTTTCCAATGGAAGAAAGTCAAAAGTCACATTATGATGGTGCTTGAGTCACGCTGCTTAAGATATTAAGCTTTAATATTAATTAGGTGCCTACAGCTGACATTATTTTTTAAAATTATGTGAGAAGTTGCACTAATGACAACTAAAATCATCAGAGCTTATACTGGAAATAAAAAATGAAAAGGGAAAAGAATGTCTCTTTCATAAGAAACTGAAATTCAGGGGTTTATTTTCCATTTCACTTTAGTGCAAACCTGCCACCAACCTACGCTCCAACTGCTGGAATTATCCACAGATTGGAAATATCTATTTCCTACCAACTCTGGTTTCTATTACTGCTTCAGTTAAAGCCTTCACCCACTAGCCACTGCTCTCTCCACAAGAGAAAGCCTTAAAGAAATAAGCAAGTCTTTTGCAAGTAAGAGAAAGTGGCAGAGGTGAACCTCAAAGGCAAGCCTAACCCTGAGCCCAGCTTCTCTTAGAGACCATCCTGCAGCCAGACCTCTGGACATAAGACTGTTATTTCCAGCATGTGAGGTGAAGAGTTGTTGACAAGCAGGATCCTGTATGTTAAAAAGGGTGGGTTTTCTTTTTCTTTTTTATTTTTTTCCTAATTTTAGTCTTGTTTTGATCAAAACGGGACTAGAAGCAAATGTTTTAATACTTTTAGAGAACAAGCATCCCCTTGAGCCTTGCAGCTCCTTGGTGAAGCAACTTCCCTCAGACTCACTGCTGATGCCATCAGGGAAATTGATGTTCCTCTTCTGAACTCTGCTTTAGTTTTGGAGAAGAATTCATCAAACACAGCACATTCTAAAAGACAGAATTCTGTCCCTGGAAACTAGCACTTCAGGATGAATCTTTTTTTTTTTTTTTTTTTTTAATTGGACATTTCCTGTCCATGTTACTCAGGTACACTCAACTACTGCTGTATCATATGAGTAGGAAGAGGTCTTATTCAGCAAATAGGACCCAAACTAAATATTTGCAGTCCAAGGCAAGTTGAACTGAGGCATCTGTTCTTCATTGTCTTTGTAATTGTGGAGTCCTGCTGTTTCCTTCACTAGAGATTTTTAATCTGATTTGGTCACATTTTAATCAAGATTACTTTTACAACATAATTGTGCACTATATTTGCCAGTTAATTTGAACCTGAAATACTACTGCTTCTGGAAATATGCAGGATATTTCACATAAGAGATGGTATACAGCTTTAAGTGAAAGATCAAGTAATTATGAGATTTACTTTATATAATCAACTTGTTCTAGGATGTGCTGTGGCACATCCTAGCTCAACAGTGGCAAAATTTTCTTTGCTATCATTGCAGTCTTTGACAAGATAGGTAAGTAAGATGATGCTTTTGAGAAAGATACTTGCACTCCTATCCTGTTGCTTATGGTCATTTCAAGTAGAAATCTCTTGTGGAGTAAGGTGTAGGCACTTTGAGGAAGTGCTTACATGGATCCCTCAAATTACCATTCAGTTTTACAAACCCAGCAAGCCATCATTGACTGTCACCTATCTAACCCCTAGATTTAACTCTAATGCATGCATAATCAGTGGTTCTCAACTTATTAAATATTACAAGCTCACATTGACCTCATGTAGCCATGTGGAAGTGTATGCTCAGGAAGGACTGCAACTGCACTGGGTGGAAAGCCTCACTTATTTAAAATTGGGTGATTATGCTGTCTCAGCCTTCCCAGCAAGAGGTTGCATTTCATAAGTGCCTTTGCAACAAAGGCCAGCACTGTGCCAGACAGCATTTCATTACCAGAAGGCTAAGAACTGGTGCCCATCTTTGATTAAATTAGTTAATTTAAGAGTTTTACATCCTGTGCCTTATGAATGCCTATAGACACAACAGGATCTGCAGAGGAGGTGTTACACTTTTTATGGCTCCTATTTTGGAAGACAAAATCAAAAGGTTTATCAAAAGAATCTGATAACTGAATTGTTCTAACATTAAGCTGCACACAGTATTTAAACCAGCAACACATTAGCATGGAAAATATCTTCAGGTGAAAAGAAAAAAGGGAATGATACTCATTGTTTGTTTTATTTCTTTTCATCTCTTTTGCTAGTCTAGTGCCATGAAACTTCAGATTGTGTTGGAAGTGTGTTGGAAGAGTGTTGGAAGCATGCTGATCCTGGATAGTTTATGTTATAAAATATTTCCCAGAGGAAATGCAAACAAACACGAAAGAGATAYTTGTTTTTTTCTACTAATCTTCCATCATAAACACAAATGAGATGAACAGTATTTAGAGTGCAGTTTGAGATGATAGGCAGTATTGTGTGCACTCAAATGGGACTATATCCAAGGAATCCTTATAACATTTGGGATAAAGTATGTTGAACCAGTCAAATTTAACAATTCAAGTAACYACTTCTTAGGATAAAAATTTCTTGTGGGCATATATAAACTCAGTTGTGGGTTTGTGTAATGGTGTAACACAGATCAGGTGTATCTACAAAATGGTCATGGAAAGACCTCCCATAGAGTTACATTCTCCCCATTGAAGGCATTGGAGATGATTTTAATTACAGAGTCTTTTCATAAATAGAGCAATTGAGAGAAGCTTAGCACAAGAACTCTCCTCTCATGTGATGGAGTTTTTAAAATTATCTAAAAGAACAGAGCATAAATAGAGCATTTCCTCTTAAGTGTAATCATTCTCTTATGGTTTTATACCTTTTATGATCTTAGGAGTCTGCAGAGATAGATGCAGTTTTAAGGATAAGAAGTCTGCCTGTTCTGAGTGGTGGTTTAGAGTAAAAAGTTATGTTAATGCTATATGCACTCCAAAGTCTCTTCTAAGCTATGAAATTACAGATGGGACWAGCAAGGGGGAGAATTCAAGAGTTTTGCCTTTAAACAAACTTCATCTGTAATGTTTTTGTTTCTAGAAGAAAGAGAGAAAGAAAAAAAGACAGAAAAAAGAGARAAAAAAAAAAAAAGTAAGTCAACCTGGATTAATTGAAATAAAACCATAGTAAAAGTGTGACTAAAATGAGTGTATAATCTGCTAACATTATTTAGACATACATAACCACGAAATGAACAATCCATAGTTTGCAACTGCAAATCACATTATTAATAAATTATTAATAAAAGTTTTTGTTGAAGAGTTCTTCATTTTAGCAGCTAGGCAGCTCGCTTCAACAAGATCTTGATAAAAACATCTGTATAGTAATCTACATATTAAYCTGTATGAGCTGAAGGGGCACAAACAGAGCTTCACATTAATATATTACGAAAGAGACAGCTGACCTCAGTAGTAATGCAGAATGCTCAACATTTCTAAAACCAATTATTTCTCTGGAACTTAATTTGTACACAGGTACATATGTGTGTACACGGACAAAGACATGTCAACACCCAAATGGCCAAGCCTGAAAATTCGAACCCGGTTGAGCTCTCCAATATACCATGAGTCAGTCATAAAGCCCAGAATAACAACCAGGTCCCTGAGCTTTAAGCTGCTCCCATGCTTTCCCTGGAGGAAGGTTATTACACRTGAGGAAGTGAAAAATGTGACAGCATGTACGCGACAGGTAGAACTCCCTCAAAAGTCTTGGGTCTTTAAGATCACTGTTGGTCTATGGCTAGAACCTCCCTCTCTTGCCACACTACTGTAACTTGCTCAGATGTTTTTTCTTGTGCATGAAAAATTCTCTATCTCAGCCCCAAAACAGATAGGATGAACAAAATAATGTCCTTTCCTTATCTAGCTATGAAAACTGAAAACTGGAAAACATATACTTTTCTATTAATGAAGCAGTATATTATGCTTCTCACATTATTTTTTTAACTCTATGATAGTAGCTAGCTAATACCTAAATTATTTAGCAAAAGCAATCACAATTCATCCATTACACCAAAAGATTAATAATACCTTCTGCCATAGGAAGTGACAGAAATTTAGTTTCATGGACTTTGAACAGASTTTTTCTTATACAGCAGTATAAAGTTCCATGGTTGAATACACATTCATCTGTGGAAGTGAACCAAAAAGAAATGTTTATGCCTCCTCGCCTTTTCCCTTGAAGGAAAAATTAAATTAAAAAGGCAATCAACATATTTTCCTGTCAAGATAAACATGTAAGTCATGACATACACACACTATTTCTTTGAAACAAAAACTAAAATATCTTCCACCTAAGACTGGAAAAAATTATCTGTTTGGTCTAAGTTGTGTTGTTTCACAGAAGGGTTGAACTCCTCCTTCTATAAAGGATGAGCTTGATTGCACCTTTACATCTCAGCAGAGAAGCTTTTGTGAATATAAAATAAAGACGGTCCATTCAATGATATGATAAAGGATGTTGTTGTATTTCATTATCCCTGATTTTGCAAGTCTTTAATAGTTTCCCCAGTGGCAGCAGTAGGTCTCTACCCCCATCAACCACTGGAGATTGGACCCCCGAGTCATTTAAGAAAATATTTGAGTCCATAGGACTGTGAGAAGGTGAATGGGAACTCTCTGAACAGACCAGCTGTTGCTGATATGTAAAATGAAATTCAATAACCCCCATCAAGGGTCATTTATAGTAGCTGCTGAAAACAGCTACACTGTATTTAGTGAGCGTTGGCTTCTTTTAAAAGATTAATCAAAATCTASTGAGTCACTCCAGGTATGAAAATAATGTCAAATACCAGCTTTGTAGAACTGTATCTGCCAAGATTAGGCTTTTTGAGGTACACACCTTATCTTACTGCCCACAGCCTTAACATAAGTAATACTTCATGCTGTATAAGAATGGCTTTGCATTAACAAAAACTGGTCCTATATTTATAGATATCAAAAAAAATTAGTCACAGCTTGAGTTTCCAATATTACAAACTGAAGGGCAATTAAACCATTTAGAKGCAATTTTAATTCTGCTTACAGAAGCTGAGTAGCACAGCTGGAGTCATGTCTCTGTAATTCTAGGGTAGGATGGCGCTAATATATTAAAGAAAAAAAAAACCTCTTGAATTTCTCAGACTATCACAGCATACCAAGAGTAGCTGCTCCTTCTTCTAAGAAGGCATTTAACATTTAAAACTAGAGACACAGCATCCCAAAAATAAATTAATTTGATCAAGATCTTCAATAGAGAATTCGGAACTCAAAATTCCCACACAGTTGGTAAAGACAATCACAGAATCACAGAAGGGTTGAGATTGGAAGGGACCTCTGGAGATCATCTAGTCCAGCCTCCCTGTTCAGCAGGGTCACCTAGAGCATGGTAGACAGGGTTGCATCCAGGCGGACCTTGAAGATCTCCAGAGAGGAGACTCTCTGGGCAACCCGGTCCAGTGCTCCATCACTCTCAGTGAAGAAATTCCCCCTCACGGTCAGGCGGAACTTCCTGTGCTTCAATTTCTGCCCATTGCCTCTTGTCCTGTCACACGGGGCAACTGAAAGGAGTTTGTCCCCATCCCCTTGACACCCTCCCTTCAGGTACTTGTACACATTGATAAGATCCCCCCTCAGYCYTCTCYTCCCCAGGCTGAACAGGCCCAGCTCTCACAGCCRTTCCTCATAGGGCAGGTGCTCCAGCCCTCTGATCATCCTYGTAGCTCTCTGCCAGGCTCTCTCCAGTTGCTCCATKTCTCTCTCGTCCTGGGGAGCCCAGAACTGGACACAGKACTCGAGATGAGGCCTCCCCAGGGCTGAGGAGAGGGGCAGGATCACCTCCCTCGACCTGCTGGCAACACTCTTCCTAATGCACCCTGGGAGACCATTGGCTTTCTTGGCCACAAGGGCATGTTGCTGGCTTATGGTCAACTTGTTCACCAGGACACCCAAGCCTTCTCTGCGGAGCTGCTTCACAGCAGGTCAGTATCCAGCCTGAGTTTAATTTCACATTAAAAGTTTCAGACAGAGATTTTTTTTTTCAGAATGCATTTCAGGAGAGAGGTAAGAATTATAATCAGATTTTTCTTAATCAAAGAAAAAAAAAAGATGGCTGCCTTGAGACCACAGTTAAGAAATACTGTAAACAATCAATAAATCCTGTTGATTTGAAATTTCAGCTTTTTATACCACATTAAAAAATACTTCAGCCTGGTCAAAAATGTACAGAAATTAGCATTGTACCAACAGATTTTCTACAAGGTGAAGTGTCATTTATCCTGCTCCAGCCAGCCTGAAGCTGGCCTAAGGCGCTAAAGCTGACCTAAATTGCATGTTATGTAGCTCTGGCTTATTCAACACATTTGTACTGCTTCCTGATGCAGCACCATACAGCCTGGCATGCAGCACACAAAGCCCTGTGGCCTTTGGCGCAGCCCCGAGTCCCGGACACATCTGGGAATCGGCGGGTCTGACAAAAGTCTGCTTTTCCCAGAGTCACTTTCAGGTTCAGATAGGCCTTGTGGCCAAACCGCCTTTGAGCAGAAGACCTGGGATGCGATGGGAAGGGCTTCAGCCCGGCAAATCGAGAGRGAGATGCCAGGCTCAGCTACAGCGGGAGCTTGTTCATAGCTTCTGTCATCAGGTGGTCATCAAAAGCAACTGACGCATTTCTTCGAAGTGCCAGGTTTTGGTGAACCACCTTCCCTCTCCCTCGTCCTTCCTCTCTGCCTCCAGCAGCAGAGTTTTGCTGGAAAATGTCTTTACTGAATCTGAGAGGTCTGCAGGCAGTAGGTGACTTGGATATTCTATGAACTTTTACACAATTCTTTTCTGATTGTCAATTTGCTTTATATAATAAATCAAAAGGTTAAAGATCAAATGGAATCATGCAGAACTAGAGTATAGAACTGTATAATCATGAAGAGAATTATTTCAGGGTTCTTAGCAACATCAGTTCCTTATTAAAAAAAAGTCAAAAAAATCAGCAAAACATTCTTTTAATTTTGAGTGTCTAGACAAATGATTACTTTAAGCAGCAATCAGAAGTGAAATCCACCACTATAAAAAGGATTTTAAAATCTTTAAGAGACATTAAGTTTAGTTTCAGGCTACATAACCTGCCAAATCTTACATTAATGATTGGTCAGGAGCAAACAGAGATGTCAAATATTTCATACCAGAACCATTTAGTGCCTTGAAAACACAGTGGTAAAGTCTTTGAGTCAATACCAACATTAAAAGGAAACAGTGTAAAGACTGTAAAATAGGAGTGACATATTCTAAAAGTTAAAGTTTTGTACAGCTTCTACATAATGGCATGTCAAGGCTAAACCTCAAAAAAGAAACATTAACTTCCAGTTAAAGGTTAGCACAATCAACTGTCAAAAAGAAAGGTATAGACAGATTAGGAGTAATTCTACACTTTTTCTGATTAAAAAAGGTCCTCAGCATAGTGATTTTTTTAAGTGTTAGATATTATATTGGGATTATATTATAGAGATTAAACTATAATTAACTTTCATCTCCCTTCTTAGAAATAAAAAATGTTATAATACCAAGCTAGGATAAAAAGAGATTATATAAATGAGCTCACATAAGTTGGATCTCAGTTCAAAGAATTAGGAATAACTATGTATTTACACAGAAGGGCAACAGCTGTTCAGATAATATTGGACATAAAAGGTACATTTTTAACAGTACATAGTAATTTACAGATAAAAGAAAAAAGGTGATATGTCACTCATCTCTGAGAGACCTGAGAATAGGAACTTGTCCTCGACCTATTAAATATCACCATATTTAATAAATTAAATCCAATTTGAACAAAAATAAAGCAGCATCTAGAGCCCAACTCAAGACAGCACATTTGGTGACCCTGACAAATATCCAAGGACTCCAGAGGAACCCGAACAGGCTCCATTCAGCAGGTCATGATACAATTTCAAGAAACCCTCTTCTGTGAGAAAGCCCTTTATGAAATCCACATGGGATTTTTCAAACATGTCAAGTGGAATAAGGTTTATATAATTCAATTTTATTGACTTGTCCAGTTCCTTGAAACAGGAAGCACAAATCTGAAACCTGATGGGGAAAAGTAAAACAATTCCTCCTACCCAAACACACACAACTCCTCCTAAATATTCAGAACCCCTCCATGTAAGAGCAACTTTTAAGGAAGTATTATTCTAACCTTAGGTTAGCTGCATCGTATCAAATGTGCCTTACCAGTTATTTAGGAATAATATTCAAAACAAAACCACTGGCTGATAGAGATAGTATGGTATATCAAAACACGTCAGATGCAGACCTGTTGCTCTATTTCCCTGAACATCATGATAAACTAATGACAGTGAAATATAGAAATAAATCTGAACCCTTCAAAACAATTTACTCTCAAACTGTAGAGCTCAGACAGAACAGCATATTAACAGGGATGCAGAAGGAATAAGTAGGCTGCTGTACCTTCTGGATGAAGGGGTTCATGTAGAGTCTGAGAAAAGGTTGCACATGTGAATCCTCCCTCCAGCAATAAGATTCATTATACAAAATCTTTGCTTGGCAAGGGTAATATGAAATTTTGCCATTCGCAATATTCATACCGCAGGAGACTCATGCCATTTTCATTCAACCATCTGGCCACAGAACATTGTTTTTCAGGCTATTATCCAGTCTGTTCATTTTAGATATTGCATCACCTCAATTGTATGCATTTGGCAATGGAAGGCAGTTTTGTTTGCCCAACTTCTTTATAAATCAGTGGAGAGAGTCAGGTACTTTTGAAGGCTTGTAAAAATGGATTTAGTCTTCCTGGCTTATGTACTTCACCCTCTCTCCTGACTATGCGGAATTCAGGCATCTCCAGACATCCATCTGGTCTGCTTAAATTAAGAGCTCTTCTTCTCTTTCAGATCACAGGAACCAGAAAAAAATTCTGGACAGCTCCAGTCACTTTGTTTAATCTGTCAGTTCCATTTTGAAAATAGGTGCCCAGTAAAACCCAAGTTTTATATATACACCTTATAGAAGTGCCCTGTAATTAAAAATGTGTGCAGGAATTGGAAGATCTGGATTCTAGCCTATATTCAGTCTGATCAGAGCTGAATTCACATCTACCCTAAGGAATATCCTGCAAGAGAGCTCTCCTGTTCTACCTTTAGGTATTGTCCCTGTGTTGAGTACACCAGAAGAAGAGCAAGTTCAGTTTTTTAGCTGAAATATTCCATTGTGGGAGGACAGAACTGAATTTACTTCCTTACGCATTTCATGTTAAGCCACGTCCTGGTCGTAATCCTTGTCCGCAAGGACAGAAACCATTCCTGTTTGCCCCTACTCTCCACCCCAGTACCCTCCCATACAAGGTGAAGCCAGACCCACTTAGTCAGTCTAACATTCAGGGCTTCTCCAAGGGACCTAGCCGTAGTTCAGGTACCCTTTGTCAAAACATAAATTGCAATATACCTTTCGGCACTCACTTCCCCAGAAAAAGGTTCT
>NW_028186523.1:4303010-4346324 GCF_003343005.1 Rhea americana
AAAAAAAAAAAAAAAAAAAAAAAAAAAAGTCCTTAAAAACATGAAAAACATGAGTAGCAATAATACTCTAAACTGAAGTCCACAGAAGTTTTATAATGGTTCACAGATACAAGCTTCAACATAAGCCAAGTTTCTGACTCCATCTATGTTTGTTTAAATTAATAATAGCCAATTGGGATCTGATGTAAATTCTATATAAATATTAACTGACGAATTTTTAAGGGTTAAGAGGCTCTAGAGCTTCAAATGTGAATAACTTGCTCCCACTATTCTAGTCATGCTACAGAGCTTGTTTGCCATGGTTAGAAGCTGGTACACTGAAAGGATAGAAAAGAATGAAAAATTCTCTCTATAAAGGCCAGAGTGTTGTTAGCTTACTGCCTGAGATAGAGCTTTTGAGCAGTTAGGCTTTTATAGCTCGGAAAGAAAGGGAATATACCAGATATATGCATAGAGGTCTATCATTATTGTAAATTATGTGATATTATGCCTTGCTCACACTCATAAAACTAAATAATGCTTTACTTTACAGAGGTGTAGTGTATTTACAGCTGATTCCGTCTCCCAAAATAGACGACCCACAAACACAAAAATTAGTCGGACCTCCGGACGTAAACATTTTTGCTACATATAGCACTGAAAATCTGATCTTGCTTTTTTTTTTCACTCTATGAACTTACCCCAAGGAAATGAACACAACAAGCCTTATACCTAAATGAATGGTACATACATTGAAGAGATCAGAAATGCAGTTTGCCCTATAACTCTGTCAGTCCCAGCTGCAATACTGTATGCAGAACTTGTTACTGCATTTCAAAGAGAATATTGCTGAACTCATGGAGCCGCTCAAGAATAGAAATGAGAATACCTTTGGGATGAGAAAAAGACTTCCGTCCATGAGAATAATTGGAAAATACTGGTACTGTTAGGACAGTACAAGAAAGGGGAGTGAACTAGTACAGAATAGGTAAGTAACTGATGTTTTTCTTTGCCTGCAGAACCAAGGGCTAGGTTCACAAGACCTGAGAAACAGGTAAGGGCCTACAATCGCAGCGAATTCCTCAATTTCTACTGTTGATACAAACAGAAAAATTCAAATTTTACACTTTCCCTCTCACTGAATATCAAGTTGATCTTTATACAAAGAAATGGCATACTTTCCAAGAAGAGTGATTGAGAGACCCTTTTTCCAGGATGTCATGCAGGCTGGTGGTTAAGGCATTCTCTTTCAAAGGTAAAAGGTATTGGTATAAAACCTCTGGGATATGAGCCCAGGCTTTCCACATTTTGGGCAAGTAGCTCTCATGCCACTGTATATTAAGGGCTCACTCTTTGGTAAAAATGGTACGTTAAATAAAATAGTTTGGGAATGTTTTTAAGTTCATTTCAATTCATATTCATAAAAATGGAGCCGAATATAAATATATAAAATCATGTAGATAGAAGAAAAGGTAGAGTGTGGAAACAAGAATTAATTATAAAGAGAAAGGGCATCCAGTGAAGYGGAAAAAATATCACTGTACAGTCAAAACAGATGTACAAAAGTGCTTTTTGACAATGTCGGGAATGAAACTACAGAATTCATTTCCACAGTGAATTCCTGTGATCAGGAATATACCAGAAAAAGAAAAATATTCATACAGATAACAGACCCTGAACTATGACAGTACAATTTTTGGCAGTAGTATTGATCCTTAAGATTCTGTTTTGACAACAAACTGCTAACAATCAGGAGGAAACTAGGAGTCTTCACCCTGGTCTGCACTAGATTTCCACATTATTTTTCTGAAAAAGCTGGTCCTAGATAGTGTCTAAGAATAAATATTAGACTATCTCAGCATGGTTGCTGATGCAAAATGACAATTTCTATGTCCCTTTTGTTGTGAAAGAAGATACTATAAACATAACTCCTAGCCCATTTTAAAAGCCAGATTCTTTCAGCTCTTAATTTTATGTTAATGGTTTCTCTGTACAGCCAAGCTAGAATCACAGTCCCGCTTTATTTTGGGGCTAAAAAGTTCTCTGTTTCATGACCATTAATAATAATAATTGGAAAAAAAAATGGTCAGACCATTAAGGAGAGTGCATAGCTTTCAGGAAAATCTCATGGGAAAGTGGTTTTTCAGAATGATGCTGGAAAGATTATCCTGAGTAAAACTGAAACACTTATTCATGATGGAAGGAGCCCTTCTCTTTATTCCAGCCCTCAAAAACCAGAAATAGATTTATATTATACCAACATAATATATTATAGTATATTATAAATATACTCATCACCTAGAGCATGGCAGACGGGGTTGCATCCAGGCGGGCCTTGAATATCTCCAGAGAAGGAGACTGCACAACCTCTCTGGGCAACCTGGTCCAGTGCTCCGTCACCCTCACAGGGAAGAAATTCCCCCTCACGGTCAGGCAGAACTTCCTGTGCTTCAATTTCTGCCCATTGCCTCTTGTCCTGTCACACAGGGCAACTGAAAAGAGTTTGTCCCCGTCCCCTTGACACCCTCCCTTCAGGTACTTGTACACACTGATGAGATCCCCCCTCAGTCTTCTCTTCCCCAGGCTAAACAGRCCCAGCTCTCGCAGCCGTTCCTCATAGGGCAGGTGCTCCAGCCCTCTGATCATCCTCGTAGCTCTCTGCCAGGCTCTCTCCAGTTGCTCCATGTCTCTCTCGTCCTGGGGAGCCCAGAACTGGACACAGKACTCGAGATGAGGCCTCCCCAGGGCTGAGGAGAGGGGCAGGATCACCTCCCTCCACCTGCTGGCAACACTCTTCCTAATGCACCCTGGGAGACCATTGGCTTTCTTGGCCACAAGGGCACATGGCTGCATCATGGTCAACTTGTCATCCACCAACACTCCCAGGTCCTTCTCTGCAGAGCTGCTCCCTAGACGGTCAGCCCCCAGCTTGTACTGGTGCCTAGGGTTATTTCTCTTTAGGTGCAGGACTCTGCATTTGTCCTTGTTGAACCTCAGGAGGTTGCTCTCTGCCCAGCTCTCCAGCCTGGCCAGGTCTCTCTGAATGGCAGCACAGCCCTCGGGTGTGTCAGCGACTCCTCCCAGCTTGGTTTTATCAGCAAACTTGCTGAGGAGGCACTCTGTGCCCTCATCCGGGTCATTGATGAAGAAGTTGAACAGGATGGGACCCAGTACTGAGCCCTGGGGGACGCCACTAGCCACAGGCCTCCAGCTAGACTCCACACCACTGATGACGACCCTCTGAGCTCTGCCTTTCAGCCAGTTCTCAATCCACCTCACTGTCTACTCGTCTAATCCACACTTCCTGAGCTTGCCTAGGAGGATGTTATGGGAGACAGTGTCAAAAACCTTGCTGAAGTCAAGGTACATAACATCCACTGCTCTCCCCTCATCTACCCAGCCACTCATTCCATCAGAGAAGGCTATCAGATTGGTTAAGCAGGATTTCCCCTTGGTGAATCCATGCTGACTACTCCTGATCACCTTCTTTTCCTCCATATGTCTGGAGATGACATCCGGAAGGAGCTGTTCCATCACCTTTCCAGGGATGGGGGTGAGGCTGACTGGCCTATAATTGCCTGCGTCCTCCTTGCCCTTCTTGAAGACTGGAGTGACATTGGCTTTCTTCCAGCCCTCAGGCACCTCTCCAGTTCTCCAAGACCTTTCAAAGATGATGGAGAGTGGCCTGGCAACATCCACCAGCTCCCTCAGTCCCTGTGGGTGCATCCCATCCGGGCCCATAGATTTGTGGATGTCTAGCCTGCCCAGAAGGTCTCTAATCCTTTCCTCCTCAACCAAAGGAAAGTCTTCCCTTCTCCAGACTTTCTCCCTGGGAGACAGTGTCAGAACAGTCTCTCTTCCTCAAACAATTCATCCTAGATTTAGCCTTTTTGCCCATCAATTCTCATATACTTTCCCTTCTTTTTTCACTCCAGTCTCTGCACTATCACTCAACTCGTTCTCTGCTCCCTTGTCCAGTTAGTCCTTTCCTTGTTTGCCACGTCCGTCTCTCAGTCTGAAGCTGTTTTTCACACACTGATTCTTCCCAAATCCTTTTCAACTTTTATTGCCTTCTTCTCATAATTATTACCACCACTTTTAGTGAGAAAACAATTTCAGTCCAAACACACTCAAAGACCCGTTAAAACTTGGGAAAGACATGAGATCTATTGATGCCGACTAAGCTCCAGGAATACACTGATCACTGTAGAGTCTGGTACCTGCACAAAAATAACTTTGTATGGTTTTAGCATTACTTTCATGTCACTTTAGCTAAAAATTCTATTTTTACTTAATGGCACACATGTATTTCCATGGGGAAATACACTGTCTTGCAGCATTGATGTTATTGGTACAAAGCTCCTTTGAAAGAATATTTACATATTCAGGACCTGGGAAGCTGGGAAGGGTCTTATCCCTAAAAGTCTTGTGCTATTGTGAAACCTTATGCTGACCTGCATGCTTCCTCAGTCAGGGACATTAGGTCAATTTTCTCATATAACTCCTTTCTGTTAGTGATTTCAAAGCGTGAATAGCAATGAAGCTGCGTGTATTATACTTAATTTGATTTTTAATTTGGCCTCCGTGGGTCAGTGCCTCAGAGAGCTCCTGCTGCTGATAGGCATCATCATGTGAAGAAACCTGCATTCAGGACAGCTGTGTTTGTATATCATTCACACTGGTACCATACAATGGAGAAAATCACAAATTTGACTCTAATTGTGGCAGCTGTGTTCAGTGAAGTGTCTAAATTAGAAGCGACCTATAAAAGACTGCATTATTTGTAAAAGGAATGTGCTCTGGGGAATTTCAAACACAATGGAATATTTTGGGAGCAAGCTTTCAAAACAAATAGGAGATTATGTATGAATAAAAATCATGAATGATGCATGTAACCATGAATGAACTTTGTGAATGTATCATTGTGCTCTTAGATAGAAAATATTTCTCAAAAGACTCAAAACATTTGAGTTTCAAGTTCCAATAAAACCAGTTGAAACAGGACCTGACCAAAGAAAAATTAAACATAGTTTTAAACGACAACTGTGAAAATATTCTGCAAACATGAAACCTAAAGGGCTGTAAACACTGGAAGTGAAAATGTAACTTCTGCAGCATAAATTGTCAGCACCAAAAGACATTACATCATCAGAAGATCTGAATCCAGGAATTCTAGCCAATTTACTAGTCTACCTGGTGGTTTTGTCAGCAGAATACTGAATTTATTTATAAGTTGCATCTAAACTCTTCAGTTATGCCACACAGATCTTAGTGATAGAAGGATTTGCTGAAAATGCTTTGCTGGAATGAGAGAAAAAAAAGAATGAATATTCAAATATGTTATTAGATAGATGCATTTTTAATTTATTTTATGTTCATTTTCATTCACAACCTTGTCTTCCCAGAAGTTTCACTGTTTTTTATATGCTCAAGAAAATATATCTGTAGAGATTTCAGCACTGAGGATTTTTTTTCCAATATGTCCTGTACCACAATAATGACCTGGTGCTTGTTTCACTGCCTGCCTAAAATMCTTATAGAAGAAAAAAAAAATAAAAATAATTGAAGCCTCTCTCCACTTCTAAAATAGAAAATGTTTTAGATTTTTTGAGTGAATCAGATTTTGACAAGGTTTAGAATATGAATGACATGCAGTTTTGGGTTACAGGAGGTTTGTTACAGAAAGATTTAAATAGAACACTCAATTTGTGGCTTAGTACTGCAGCACTCTGGGCATTTTTTACTAAATTCCAAAAATACAACTGAATTCTCCATCTCCTAAACATAAATTCCAATCTTAAGTAGGTCATTAATGTTAGCTTTATATAAAGCAACCCTTAATGTAAGGAAAGCTGTATATTTCTACAGATTTAGAAAATATAGACTAAAACCCCAGAAAGGGTGCCCATCTGCCTGAAAATGTTCACTCAAAGACTTCTTAAAAAAYGTCTTTTTATCGCATAGAAATGGTCTTCCAAGAAAAGCTCTGTATGGGTTCACCCAGGATGAATCTCAGTATTTTCTGATGGATTATGGAACAGAAGGTACAAGGAATTGCAGATATTCCGTGGAAAAGGATCAGAACTCAGAGTGATGTTTGGCAATTTCAAGGAACAGTCCRAATTAAATCCTATGAATTTCAACATATATGAGCACTTTTGGGCAGGAAAAACTAAAATATATTGATAAATGTGTAATCACAGGCTAGGTGGCAATATCGTGCAATGAGAGCAGGAACAGTAGATTATGAACATGATCGATTGCATGATCATGTTACAGATATATACCCAGATGCAAATCTTCTTCTGGAACATCAGCATAAATGGCATATATGAGAACTGGCAGGTAGAGTGGTGTGCTTACTTAGTGCTGACACAGCTGGAATACCATCTCTGTTGTTGCCCAAGTCACGGTAAGAAAATGATAGGCAGATCAGGGAGAGTCCAGAAGACAGCAATAAGAATGGTCAGATCAAGTGTTTGGAAGTAGACTGGAAGACTTATATAGGTTCAGCATAGATCAGGGACAACAAGGGACATGTTAGTAGTCATTCACAAATGAAGAYAGTTGTTACAAAGAAGAGCGAGAGCAATTTACTAAAGGGTGAGGAGGGAAACCTATTTCACCACTGGCTGACCTACCACACTATCTTTGTGAAGTTGCAGTAGCGTGAAAGCCACATATACCATATTTTTCACAACAAACACACTTCYTCCTCCATGATTTAACTTTCGCACTCTGAGCAGTACCAAATTCTCTGTCTGCTGCAATGATAATATTTCAAACATATGACTGGATTGTGGGTTGCCCAATACAGTGTTAATGAAATAAATTTGTGACATTATGTGACTATTATGTGGCATATGGATAGAAACATAAAATGACATAAACAACAGCTTCTTGAAAGGTTTTCTGAGGGTAAGACTAGCCCTCAGCTTTCGTGGAAGGAAGATGTGTGGTACCTGAAGGTGTAAGAGCTGAGTGGAGAGAGGCCCATGAATGTGCACTATATTYTACCRGTTTGGGCTGCTGAAGGAGAAAATATATTTCCATTGATGTCTGCTCTGAAACAGAGCATTCAGCACCTAGTGCRGCATCAATGTCTCTGTTGGGAAGGRACCTCTTTCCAGGCACTGAAGTGGCCTTCATCACGCCACTATGTATGTCCATGTCAGCTACACAACTCAAACCACAYAGCAAAGGTGACGTGATTAAGAGGAAAAAAAGTTTAAGCATGGTTCTGTGACCTTTCTATTGAAGCCTGCACAAGTTTCCGACATTTATGTTATGTTGTCTAAGCTAACGGCTGACTCATTGCAGAGGGYAAGATCATTTTGCAATTACTGGTGAAGATTTGCTTATAGTAAGCTCTCAGTGTACAGCTGTGGTATGTGTTTCCAGAGAACAAATCATAGCTGCAGTCTCTCTCAAGAGGGAGACAGGATGGGTCACGTTCTACAGATGACTTTTTGTAATAAAAATGCCATCACATAAATCGTGCGACCTATAGAGAATAAAGGGGTAATAAGAATTCCTGTGCCTAGATAAGAAGCTGGAGTTTTTATTCACATTCTGACTTGCTTCATTAAAAAATCCTGATTACATCTGGAGTGTAGTCCAATCTCTTGGCAGACAAATATGCCACAAGAGCAAAATTCATACTTGCTATGACTTCTCTGTTAGCAGCAAAGATGTCTTGMTTTTTGCACCTACCATCATGTCAAYAAGAGACTAACTTGTGCAACAAGTGTTAAAAATGCAAGTAATTTAAGTTTAAGAGAAGGTACTTCTAAATACCTAATAACAGTCAAAATAACGGATTTGTGAAAAATATATCTTAAAGTTGACTTCTTTGGAATGGTTCCAAAATTTATATGGATGTCTTGCTGATAAGTTTGAAGAAAGAYTGTACTGCACTTAAATACTGAAGAGATTTCAATTTCCTCATGCCTGAAGAAAAGGTAGAGACTTGTTTTATTTTCTGTGCTGTTGTTAGAATATCAGTTTGAGAAAAAAAGAAGGGGGGGGGGGAATGGAAACAAAACGTCTATGATTTATCGAGAAATTAAACAAATAAATATTCTTCTAATTTGCTGCTTTCAAAGCTTCAGCTACACAAACATATTTTTCAATTACAACTAGCACTTTACTGGCTTAATTATGTGTATAATTTTGAAGTATTGTTGTGAATTTAATCTTTGTTACATTCACTGTGTTCAGTTTACTAYAGTTGTTTTTCATGCTGTGACACTACTTCAGACCTCCCTGGACTGAAATGTAATCTTCTTGGATGCTTTTCAGTGCCATGTAATCACACAGCATTCARCCATTTCAGCTGCTACCTACTTCTCGCTCTCTTCAGCAACTCTAATGGAAGACCCTTGTCCCAAGTTCATTCATTCCAACTTCATGACATATTGCACCTAATAATATGTTTCCATCTGCCTGGCAGTAAGCAATGCAGAAGCAATACAGACATTTGTATTACATTCAGTTCACTCACAGCAGTGCAGTTGATCTGATACAATTCTACTTGACAAGGTATACATTTATGTGCATTCAATTTGCCGCCTGTATTTGATTTCTCCTTACAAAATTTGTTAGGAAGTTTGCTTGCACTTTCTTTTTTACCAAATTGTTGGAAAATTACAGCTACAAGACAATGTAAATATAAAATCCATATACATGTACACAAGATTAATAATCTTGTTACTTTTTTTTTCCAAGATGAAGCAAATTTTAGAAGCAGAGGAAAAAGGAGAYATCTTTCTATTCACCAAACAATAAGTCAACATATAGATGATTCTATTCCAGCATGGCAAACAAAATTTATGAGAAAATCCTAAGGCCAGGATTTTATTTCATGGTAAATATTGATAAATCAAAAACAAATTTTTCCTTACACAGCTTAAATCTTTGGAAACATACATTAGCTTAAGTATATGTAAAGTGGATGTGCATTCTATCACAATAAATCTCCAGGTAATCAATATATAGAGATAAGACAAATAGTTTGGAGAAATGAAAACAATAGTTACATCACTTAAACATTTGCATCATGTAAAAAAGTTATATCGTATGCACCTCAGTTTACCTTGTCTGATAGTTTTAAAGGATAGGAGGCTGACATGGAGGAAGGAATCGGGAAATCAAAGGAAAAAAAGAAAAATTATTTTGATTGAATAATGCCTGGAGGTATTAATGGGACAATATTGCCACTTGACTGCCTCTACTCTAACAAATATTTTCTTCCCAGGTCTCTGTTTGATAAGAGAGGCTAAGAAAGGCAGGAGATGAAAATGAATGGGCTTATCATCAGACGCTTGACTAAAAGTCATATCCGTAGTTTTAGGGCTGTTTACGAAAGTTGCTGAGCTGAACAGCACTTCCCAAAGCTTGGAATAAAAGATTTATTTTAGGAAAGATGTACTTTAAAGCTTTATTACTTTTTAGCATATGCTTTGCTGACCCTTAAGCAGCTAAATAATGCATTGTTTTGAATAAACTCCCTCTGATGTGATTTATTCGCAGAGTTAGATAGGTAGTTGCTGGTAGYTGAGTGGAGCATTGCGAAGGTAAAATAGGCACACATCAGAAGTGAACTCCTTCAAAAGTTACATGAAAAAAAAAAATCATTCTTATCTTACCCAAAGTGACAGAAGCACATCTAAAGTATGGTTAAAACACCCTTCTTAAGGATGCAGACAGCAACAATAATAACAAAAAATTGTGTTTTTCCTTCAATTTTCATTGCCATTTAAGACACAGATACATATGGATGGCTTCTGTTAGCATCACAGGAAAAATGTAGTTACATTTGATAGGACTTAGTGTACTGTGCTAAAGCCTCAATCTCTCATTATTGTTTATTAGCCTTCCACTCARTAGCTTGGGATAGGCCCAATATAGAAATATACTACCCAGAAACCTGTATTAAGCATACAGATTTCATATSCAGGGCAAAAAGCAAGGTAAAACATCTCAGCATGGCAATTCAAAAATCCCACGCATTAGGCAATGAAGTACCCAGAGCCTGCACACCAGAAATGCTTAGCACAGAGATGCACCTGACAACTCATTTCTCTTCTAAGCTGATGCAGCTGACTCAGGGCTACAGGCAAGCATCTCAAGCCACCAAGGACTGAGAGTCTCGCTCCCTGCCTAAGAACTGCCTCCAAAAAWACTTGAAAAAGAAGAGCGTAAAATTTATAACTTTATTTTAAAGCACAGCTGTGTTTTATACTTAGCCAAGGCCAACCTGTAAAGTAACATCTCAGTGGTTAGAACCACACTCAGGAAATGGGAGACAGCCAGTTTCTCTCTTCCAACCTGAGGTATTTCAAACCTAAGAGTGTGCTGCAACCAAGAAGTTAAAAGGACTGAAAATCAACTTTTTCTTGATGAAAGTAAGGCCACTGAGCAGCAACGAATGCATGGAGGTTCGCAGAAACACCCCAGGGTTTGCTCCTTCCAGCATGGTCTGCTCTCTAAACACTCAGATGTGATAGAAAAGGTACCACTATTTCTACAAAAATAGAAAAGTACCACCATTACTTCCTCTGACATGTCCATTTAAAGAGCTCCTACACTATATTCTGTGTAGGACCCAAATCAATTATTAATTCAGTAGTTATTCCTACTGTAGTAACAGAGTGTGGTAAAAGTCCTACAGATGCATTACCATGCTGCAGTCTTCTGCTGTTCTTTATAACCTTTTGAAAGGTACTTTTCCCATAATCAGAGGCATTAAAATGCTCTTAGCCACACAAGACCTGCTGATGATGTTGATTCTCTGCAGCTGGAAGAGTGCTTGAGGCTGGACTCTCCGAACACAGTAATTTTGAATGCTACCTGTGTTACAACTGATCTCAACTCCATCAATGCTTAGTGTGAAAAGAGMCAGTATTAGAGTCAAATCTTCCTGCAGTTCCTAGCAGCGCCTGGAAGTGATTTTCTGCCAGAAGTTATAATGGCTCCCTCTGTGTGTTTTGGCAGTAGAGAGGAGGCAAAGTGAACTAAGCAAATAGGAATAGACTTGGGCTGGAGTGAGCTCCTGGGAATTACAGCTGTGGTTGCTCTTTCCCATTCCCAGTTCTCTCCCTCTGGGTTGCCACTGAAGTCAAGCACTGGGATCAAGCCAGCTTGTCCAGCTGCTAAACTGGATTTGCAGGCACAGACTGAGAATTCTTCCCTCTAACCCCTGGAAAGATGCTTAAATAGGAAAAAGAAAAGGCTTATCACACACACTTAAGATCCATAAAAAAATGCAGCACTTGAGTCCTTTAGGAAACACTTAATCTTCTTTTGCCTCCCATACAAATCACACTTTAATACTGAATATCCACACACACAAAAAAAGGCAGAATATTTTCAAATCTCCCTCATTCAGGTTTGTGTTTACTGACATCTACTGGCTGTTCTGATTCACGTCTTCATTCACTAGTGGAATTATGGACATGGGTCAGTTCTGCACTGCTAGCTCCAATGCCCCTAATAGCATCACTTAAGGGATAACTGCTCCTTACTGTCTATGTACAAGATGGAAACCTAATTTACACAGATTACTTCTAAAAAAATTATCTTAATAAAAGTATGATTCATTAATAAGCTACTTATTAAAATAGCTCAAGTGAAAGAACACAGAGTGGAATATAGTTGCCAAATTCAAAATTAACCCCTCTAAATGCTTTTGTCTTTTGAGAAAATCAGGAAGAAATAAGTGTTGATGTTACAATTCCTCTTTTAACCAAGGTTTAAACTAAACATGGCTTACAAATAAACAATAATTGTAGAATAAAATATTTATATTCTATAGTAAGTTAATAAAATGATCTATTGGCCCACAAGAAGTTATATGATGCTTCTATCTCAGTGTATTTTGTAAACTGATAGAGAAACTTTGTTCAATAGATAATTCACTAGCACCCAGTAACAGTTTAAAGAAAGATACTTCTCCCAGCAAATACTCCATAGAAAATCTTAGGCAAGCAGAGAAAAACAATATTGACTGAGAAAAAAAGAGATGATATGTTTAATCAAAATCTTGAGTGTCACAGAAACTTTTCCATCTGAAATGTCATTAGTTTTGGTATCTCATCTGAAAGAAGGCAATTTTAGGGAAGTTTCATTGTACAGCCTTCTTTATCATTTAGTATTGGCTACATATAGTTTTGGAAATGCCACCACCCCTTGAGTTAAAGTTAAAAAATGCTATCTGAAGTACTATTCAAAAGAATTTTTACTCTTTGAGTAAAAGTAGCCTGTCAATATGAACAGGAAAATTTGAATCATCTTTCAAGAAATTCAAAATCACACTTCTTTTTCTTAACAAGTACTGCAAGGTCTTGAATTATACTTCCAAGAGAAATAGTCAGAAGCTTATTATTTTAGTAATTTAAAATTACATCAGCTAAAATGTTCACAAAAACAAAGCAATTTCTCTCTGAGATGAATTTGAGTAGAGCCAATGGACTATCTAGCCTATGATTCTAGGAAGTTTTCGTGCTGGGACTGACTGTTCTCCTAAAATCAGTCAATAGCATTAAAATGTCATCAGAATACACCACCAAAACCACCAATGGCATCAAAAGTTGAGCAAGCAGAAAGGCTCATAGCAATGTTGATTTCCCCCGCTATTAATGAGACAAGAATGTCAGTTTAATTCAGATGTCATTTTCTAATGGCCACACAATGATAACTTTGAAATGCCTTTCCGTCTTGCATGTCAAAATCTTTCAATGCCTGTATCATAGATATTCAAAGTATTTATCATCATCACTGTTCTTAAATAAGTACTTTTTAGAATATGAACATGGAGTATCAGACAGATCTCTGCTTTAAATGCATCACACTTTTACGAGATGAAAACCTCAGCTGCGGAGATTCAGATACCTGGATTATTTAAATCAACTTCCTAAATTTTAGAGAGGAAGAGCTAGAAAGAGCAACTGATCTCTAAGGAAGAAACGAACTAGAATACTCATTTTTGTAGAGCAATGTAAAAGAAATATGCATCAAACTGAAGTTGAAATATGGGATACAAGGAGAAAAAATCTCCTAGGAACCCAAGACAGAAGAGTATCTAATAAACATTTAAGAGTTGGACAGCTCACTGTCAAAAGCAGCTCTACTTCAATTCATGTATTCATAGTCTGAAGATGAATCAGAAAAAATCAAATTAGTAGTATAACAAATATAAGAATTTTTATAGAAGTTATATATATTCTGTACCACATGCTGAGAAGGGGGTTCCAACTTTCTCATATCACTCTTCTCTGTATATACAGAAAAAAAATTTTCAGAGTTAGACAATACTGAATGCCAGAAAATCCTCATGCGGTTGAATCTCCAAACAACATTCCTCAGTTGTTCTGTTCTGTTAGGTGCTACTCAAGATGAAAATGGTAAATTGGGAAGCTTAGTAATACCACAGTTAAATGCTCCCTTTAAATGTGGGAATGAATTATACAGTGCCTGAAATAAATTCTGAGATGAACACACATCATCCTGTGAAATTTAATTAACTTAAAAAAAAAACAGCTTTTTTTTGAACAACATATAGAAGCTTCTCTAGCTGGTAGTTGACATGTTCAAGGTTTAATTTTGCATCTATGAAAAAGATACACCAATTTCTGAAATCTTCACTGGTCAAATCTTTTAGCACAAAACTGAACAAATTATAAACCTACATATTCACAAATAAAATATCCCTGGAGCAAAACCCTGCTAACAGAACTGAATGAGGGGTAATCTACTAACTTAAATGGAGAAGCAAGCATTTTGTATTTTGGCCTGATCTTTGTTTATAAGTGACTTTAATTCTCTCATCTAATCCTTTTAGTCATACTGCTAAAACAAAATTGCTGTCTAGTGTATAATTAAAGTTTTATCTTTAAGCAAAAAAGACAGAGATAAAAAGGCCTTTGTCAGAATGACAAACATTAGCTGCCATTCCSGTGTATTGATGGAGCGAGACAGACACCAATGACTTGATTATAATCATTTTTGTGGAAGTTCTTATGATTCCAATATGTGAGAAAAGTACAAAACAGAACTGTAAAACTTGGCAACTAGATTACAAGCAGCAAAGCATCCATATTTTAATATATAAAAAGCATATTTTTAGGGCTATGAACAATGCATGATTATAAATGCGATAAAGCAGATGACTATGAAGAATTCCTACTCACAGTAATGACTTTCTGCCTTCCAACTTATTACAAAACCATCTAATGCCATTCTCAGAAAAAAAGATGATGAAGCTGAGACACTGCGTGCCTCAAAGATCATCAACACCCTGAAGATCTATCAATTACCTAAGAAGGAAAGGTACTCTAAAATCAAAGGCCTTTCACTAGTAACCTACCGCTCCAAATTCCCACCTAGAGAACATCAACACTATCTGAAAACCCAGTTAACACAGCTCCCAAGTTTCAGTACCTAACCACTGCAGATCAGAAGTGCGTAGGTAATGTACCGGTCGTACCAACTATGTCGTACCAACAAATCTCACCCAGCAAGATGAAAACGTAGTGTTTTACACAGCTATATAAGCTCGTGCTCTGTGAACTTAGTGGGATACCAGAAGCAGCACGGTGAAAGTAATGTGGCATGCTACGCTGGTTAATTAACCTGAGAGGAGAGCTATTCCGAATGCCTAATCTTTTCTACAGGGCTGCTATAGAAATCACTGTTTCCTAGACCTAGACTCTATCTTTRCATAATCATACAGCCCAGCCCACATTTCATTTTCTGTGAACTCATGAAGATTACTTATTTAAGTAGGAGCAATTATTTCAGTGACAATATGTGTATTTTAAGGGTTTATTTTCATCGTAAGTAGCAAAATTAGCCCTTTGTAAATCAGTGGCTGCACTTTGTCCACCTGCAAAGATGGAGATACGTAGAACAAACCAGCCAACATTGAGAGGTCAAAGGTAGGGATAAGAAATAGGATACTCAGTTTCCCGCCAATGCAATGATTCTTGTCTATCTGGGAATCTGAATTGATGGTGATCCAATAAGACTGACAACCGCAGCAGTAGCAGGCATATCACAGCATTCTTAGGAAAGGTTGCCTTCTGGAATGATGAGACCAATTGCATGTAAAATTTAAGATTATTTTGTTTCCTTACCAATTACACCATCACCYTATTGTCATCTACTATTTATTAATAAACATATCCTTGCTCTAGAACTTTTTACTGATGGATCGCAAAGCATTTTTCAGAGTCAGTATTATTAATTCTTTATTCTTGGAACACTTTCAATTACAAAAGAAAGTGATTTCTCTGGTTTCTCTTCAAAAAATATACAAAGAGGGAAAGAGAGATAGAGGGGTGATTAAGAATACTCTTTAAAAATGAAAGCGAGCAGAGGTGTTTTAGGTACTATCCAAGTACCAAGCTCTTTGACTTCAATGTCCAAATCGTACTTGGTTTGCTCCTCTTTTTGGACCTCCTGAAAGAGCAATGAATGCCATGTCAAATTTCTGCCTACAAGCATGCAGTTTCTTAGAACAAGTATGCTTTACTTTGACTGTAATGCTGAAAGAACTGACAATCACTAATCTTTTTGCAGCAAGTATGCTGAATTTATAATTGTGCAACAATAATCTAAGCTGAATTTGTTACCACAACTTGTTTTTAGCAAGTCATGCAGAAACTTAATGAAAACCTGTAGTATTCCATCACTTGCAGGAGTTAAAGAAAAACTCAAGCATTTGTCAAATACTTAAAGCTTGGTAATATTTTGAAAGATGCTTCTTGTCCATTTTCATTGTATCTCAGTGATTATAGATGTCAAGGGGACAGATTTTATTGCTAGTCCTGCAAATACAATCGAGAGTTCAAAAACCAAACCATGTTCCTTGTGATCATTTATCAGCAAGATTTCAACATTCAAAACTTCATTAAATAACTTTACTGGTGACACAAGACAGAGTAGTGTTCTTCCTGCAAGGCATCACCACTATCAGCATCAATAACAGGGAAAATGGTTTCAAAAGAAAAATCTTGTTATTAGAGGAAGGAGCTGCAATTTAATTCTGAATATGCACACACAGCAGACTGATGAAGGAGAGATCATTACAAAATATGCAAAAAACCCACCATTACCAATTTGAGCCCTATTTGAAAAATACAGACATTGTTTATTCTTATTCCTATTGCAAATAGCACCGCAAAACTCCCATCATAGCTTTTTTGTAACATTACTAAAGACAGTTCCCACCCCCAAGGACTTTATAATCTAATGTAGACCAAAGAATCACATGAAGAAAGGCATTGTTTTAATTAAGATTAATAAAATATATGATTCGCCTATCTTTTAGAAGTGTAAGAAAATAACAGTCCAATGGCCAAATTAAAACAAAAATTTCTACTGAATATTTGAAGACAGACAAGCTGAAAATATTTTGTTGGTGTAAGAGAACTAATGTACATCGTAGCGAAACATATACATTTACCCTTTTACAGTGACCAATTGGCATCAGAACAGATGACCAAAACCCCTAAAAAGCATACAGTCTGTAGCCGAGAAGCTAATAAAAACTTTGGATTTTTTCAAGCCCATCTATATGCAGACATATGTGAGAATGTTAAAAGCTTTGTAAGAGTATGATCTTTATGGAACATACATGAAGTTTTAAAAAGGTCTGTAATACAGTAGATTGCCTTCCCAAAAGAGAATTGCACATGGGTTTCTAAAGCTATAGCATTCTCTCTGTCAAATAGATGTTAAATTCTTTTTGAAAGTACTTATCTAATCTGAAGACTGTATTTTTTTAAGGTCCAGAAATCATATTAGATGATTAAATTTATTTTCAAACACAACACAGAAAATGCAATGCAATGGCATGGCTAATATCTGAATTCAGTACAAATACTTTCTGAGATCAGATTGCCATTACTATTTTCAACTTCAAAAAGCCAGAGATGTGTTTTGTTCTCAGATATGCAATTGCTCTTAATGAACTTCAAAGGCCTTGAAAAGAATGAGTCAGTGGGAGATATATTAGTAAAGAAATAAAGAAGTATATCAGTGTGGAACCCCTCCATCCCCAGATTGCTAGTGAAATGTAAGAATATTTGGAGCTGACCTTTTAGAGAGCACTACATGAAACTGCAGTGAGAGGAGACTGCAACAGAAAAGAAAGCCAAGATGCACACCAAAGATCAGTATTTCCTGAAAAAATGGCCTCCTCTCCTGTGCCTAAATGTGAAACGTGTGCTTCTGTGAAAAATTTGCCTCCTCCATGAATGTGGAGTTCTTTCTAATTGTCTTAACYGAGGTAACTGGAGGTAAGTGCCTCCTGCGTGGCATATTACTCTTCATTAAAGAAACTGTGGTCTAAATGACCTCAATGGCAGAACTACATACTTAGCATCAACTGAGAGTAGCATACTTCCCCATAAAATACTGCCAGAACAAACCTGCCAAGTCCTATAAAGTATGAATTCAGTATGAGCCTTACTTCTACTCCTCCAGCCTCCTGATTCTCATTATGGTACCTGCCATCCAAGGAAAAGACAGCTTTAATCTGTGTTTGATTCCCCGACTTCAGCCTAATACCTAATACCAAGACATAATTCTCCCCTGGCTCCCTGAAGGACCCCATATGCCAGACACAATTCACCACTGAATTTCATGCTCCATAAGCCACATTTTCCAGAGCTGCATGTACCTGGCAGATGGGTCCTCTTCCAGGAGAGAGGCTGTGATATTGTGCTGAAGCATGGCAGAGTGTTACTGGCAGGGCTCTGTGCTCAAATAAACGCTAGAAGAACAGATTTTCCTCTGTTACAGCCCAGTATTATGGTCTCTCTCCATCAGGTGACCTTGCACACATGAAGCCTGCATAGGCTCAGCCAGGTGCGCAATTGCACATATATGGAGGCCTGCATGTTGAAAGAGAGGTAAGTGGTGATTTCTGGTAGAATTCAGAAACCACGTTAACAACAACAACGAAAAAACATAAAATAGTAAAACAATTTATGTTAGAAAAGGCTAATGGCAGTCATCCGGTTCAACATAGGGCCAACTCTGAAATTARATCAGGTTACTCAGAGCCCTGTCCAGTCACATTTGACTCCAGGGATGGAGATCCCACAACCTTGTAGTGAAGAATTTTTTCCTTATGTCTAACTGGAATTACCCCAGCAGCTACTTGTGTCCATTATTTCTGATCCTTTCACAATAAAACTCCAGAAAAAGTCTGTCTTTACTCTACTATGAGGTTAGCTATTAGATTCCTTCTCACTCTTTACTCCAAGCTGAAAAAAACTCATTTTTTTAGTYTCTCTTCATACAGCATGTGCGCCAGTCCCACAAAATACACATCTGACATAAAACAAACATAGCTATATCTACTGGCTATTTCTCATAGCAGTTGTGTGGCCCCTACGATATACCTCAAGATAYAACAGAATATAAGCAAAATTATTTTATCATTGCAAGGTTAACTGGATTAACTATACTTTTCCACCAGTATAGCTATGCCACAGAATAATCTTCATCTCTTGCGCTTACATTGGTGCTACCTTCACTCAGTGGGTTGTTGAGGTTTTTGAAGCACAACCCACCTAAAGAGCCACTGGGGTGAGTCGAACCCACACTCTGAATTATTTCCTACTGATTTACAGAATAACTTCCCTCTTCTTCTTCAATATGTGTGGAGTCATAGGAAGGCAACAGATAACTACTAGTAATGGAGTGGAATTAGTGTGTGTCCACTCTACAGAGCAGTTATGCTAGCAAGCAACAAATTGTACTTTCTCAAGTTTCAGGCTAGACTTCCTGATGTGGTAAATAATTCAAATAAAGAAGAAAATCCCATGGCATTCAGGTTAGGATTTTTACATCTGGACATAACTTGCACATGAATACTCCTAGACATTATTTGGAAGAAAAGCAGACCAAGCACACACATACACACTAAAAGTAAAAGAAAGGCTCCAAGATTAATCTGAAAGGCTGCATAGATGACTCTCACTTTGCAGTAAAAAGCTTTCCGTAATGGTCAGGGATAATATCTGAGTCTTAGAATAGATTTTCAGTCTTAAATCAGAATTTCCTGGTTTGATCAAAACAGTTAATTCAGAATACCCTAGTGAACAAAATGAAATCTGCAGTTTTTATTTTACCAGCTATTACACAAATTGAATGCTATAATCATTTTTCTTTGTAATACAGGTTGCCTGGCAAATGTATTTCTTTTTTTAACTGCGCAAAACTTGAGAAGCGGAATGCTAAAAGACCTTTTTTAAGCATTCTTCCTAAAAAGCACTAAATATGACTATGCCACATTGGGTATGTTTAGTACACCTGCATGGTGAGGAAGGGCTCACAGCAGCTGTGTCACTGCATACATCACAACCTAGCACCAGAGGGAGAGGGTATGTGCAGTATCCTCAATACCCAACCTTGGTGTAGACAGCCCTGCATTACTACTTCACTAATAAAACAAATGTAGTGAGTTGTAAATAACAGAGTGGGTGGCATGGGCAGGAAAGGAGCCGACGCTTCTTTTTGACCTACACCCCAGCTTATACTCTCACAAGAAATACGTGCTGCCGTTCTACAAAATGAATTTTTAAATAACAGAAGAGGCTCATCACCACCACCCCCAGCCAGGTGATCATGCTTTGTGGGAAGAAACTAGCAAAATAACCCCTGCGGAGGATAGGAGGCTTTGAATTCTGATACTCTCAGCAATCTGAGTTGCATTCTTTCTGTAATCTTGAAAGAGAAGAGTAAGATGTAAGACACACCATCACAGAGTTAAGATCACTTGTCTTATTCTAATAGGTAAGCCGGCACGGGTAATTTTCAGATCAATTTTCTTCCCAATGTAAATTGAGGTACGCACCAACAGTAATTCTATTTAAATAACTGGCATTGGGCTTACAGAGAAATGATGTTATTTGGAATAGATTTAGACCTTTATCTTGTTAYACATTCCATATTCCACTCAGCTGGGTCACAAGTGCAGACCAGAGTGTCAGACAGAAAACACACAGAGTGCCAAGGCTCAGCCCCAAAGAAATAGTTGAGAAAATATATTCCAGAAGGGTCAAGGAAGAAGTGAAAAGAACTAAGAAAAAAATCATATATATGTAAACTGAAGATTTAAATCTTTTTCCTCCTGGAAATATAAAATGACAGTTTGTGTGAATGGCTCTCACATAGTGTTGTCACCCTTAATTCTGTAACTCCAGCTGAAGGACATTTAAGAGAAAACTCTTTTCATCTGGCCTTCAGGGATTAGATTTTTGGAGCATACTTAGGTAACTTCTAACAGACAAATGCTAACGGTATTAAAATCTCTAATGCAAGGAATATTTTGACAAATGCATCATAGTTTATTCCTCTACACCACTAAAGCAGTGCAGTGCGTAATAGTAACTATAGGCTTGTAAAACCCCATTATATCAATATGTAATGTATCATTGTCCCTCATTACTCATCAAGCAAAGGTGGAAATGAAATGCAAGATAGGATCTACTAAAGCAATTTAGGAGGGAAGTAATAGAAAAGTTATAATAAATATTAAAAAAGTGAAATTGAAAAATATCCAGTAAGTGCATGTGTATCAAACCAAAAGGTTACAATTTATAAACTTCACATTTTTCTTTCTTAGCCATTATTTTATCTGGTATACTATCATTCACAATACTATCTATGTACAACCCATCCCTAATATCTATTATGATGATTAAGCATCTTCTCCAGTACAGTTTTAAGGACAGTGCTTACCATTTTTAGGTGCAGTGTTACATAGAACACTATAGATATTACTGGTTGATTGAAGGTGTATTAGTTTAAAAAATAAATCTGCTTCCATCTTGACTTGCACCACATTAAAACCCTACAGCCACAGCTGCTGAATATGTGCTAGGACAACTCCTGTGATTAACAAACATTTCACTCTTTGTTAATAATGGTTTATTATAACTATTTCTTGTCATCACTGAATCATAGAATCAGTAGGGTTGGAAGGGACCTCTGGAGATCATCTAGTCCAACCTCCCTGCTCAGCAGGGTCACCTACAACTTGGTAGACAGGGTTGCATCCAGGTGGGGCTTGAAGATCTCCAGAGAAGGAGACTCCACAGCCTCTCTGGGCAACCTGGTCCAGTGCTCCATCACTCTCACATGGAAGAAATTCCCCTCACATAGAAATTCCCTCTCATCCATTTCTGTCGCATCAAAATGGTCTGTGGTATTCAGGTTGCCACCGAAAGGGCAAGGCTAAACAACTCAGTGCTGCACAAGAACACTAAATCTAAATGATCCAAACTAAGTCTAAGTGATCTAAACCTAATCTGAGTCTCTACGTGATCTCATTGTAATAATATAATACTGTTTTATCCCAACAGACTTATAGCTGTCGCTGTTGTGCTTCTTCCAGTACCTGAGCTATCCTGCACATATGCTACATGGAAATCTTGACCTGAAGAGTTCATGAACTGAAAAACAAATCTGCTGGAAAATAGGGGGAAAAAAAGAGCAAAATACTGGTATTCCTCAGGTCCAAGAATCCTACCATGAGCACATGGCTTGTGCTAAGTCACCAGGTTAATAGCAGGAGTGAAGTGACCAAGGTAACAACAGGCACAGGTTTTCTTACGTTCATGCAGTTCCACTTTTATTGGTATTTGTGATTACTTTCTAAGCTGCTTGACAGGCAAAAGACACAGATGAAGATTGCAGTGGTAGTGAGAGTATTTGAAAGTAATTTAAGTTAGTTACTACTTAGTAATTTCATTATGTGCTTTGAAAAAATCCTTTATCCATCTGTGACCTCTGTGTAACTATGCTGCAAAAGTACCATAGATATTCATTTCCATAATAGCCAAATTCTTCAGCACAAATGCTTCTTTTTAAAAAATCTCTTTTGTCTCAATGAATTTAAATCTCAGTGAAAAGCACAAGTTAGAGATGGGTACATGGGCAGTCCTTCTCAGACAAGAGCCCATATCCTAGAGATGACAGTTAGACACAATGGTGAGAATGCAAATGCTATATAATGATGCTTATTAATAAATTAATGACTTAATATAAGTTAGCCAGTAGCTAAGCAGGTTTTAAAGATTTCAATAGTACCTAAATGCTGCACTTAAAGTTTCTAAAGCAATAACAAGCGTTAAAGTCTTTCTGTTGATCTGGTCTTGGTATTTACCACGAGTAAAAGTACCATGTCATAGAAAATACCTGCCTAGATGCCAGGAGCTACTCTCTATCAAACATCATCAAAAAGGAGTTTGTTTTTTCTTGGTTGGTTGTTCTTGCAAAAGTATCTGTATGTGTTCTCTAGCTATTCCAGCACTAAAAATACTCCCTCACAGTAACACTGACGGATTATCTTGAAATTTGGGACATTTGTGATGGCTGACTAAATAGCGTTGTAGAGGCCTTGCTTATAATCATACCACATCCTAAAAATTCTGAATTCTGAATATACTATAAGTGGTGCTTCCTTAAAATGATAAATGTAGGACAATGCAAGTAGTATATGAGAAAGGCCTTTTTTTTCAGCCACTACAGTGAGAATGAAAATCTGATTTATCTCTCACATTAATACTGTAGATTAGCATGCTGTGTGGCATGTATTTCTCAAACGCAGAAAACCATTGTAGATTGTCAAGACAGATATTCTGGTAAGTTACTTAAAACACATGGACAAAACTATACACGGTGAGAGCTGTGCTCCCTTCTCGGCACAATACCAGACGGGGGGAGAGGGAGTGCAGCAGACAGGAATCTTGCCAGATGGAGCAAGTCTCACTGCTAGCCTCCTTCCCCAAACCTAGGGGCAGGGAGGTCACAGAGCTGAGTTCTCTGGCTCTGCCAAATATCATTGCTAGAGGAGACTGTGGTGATTTCCTGGCCTTGGCAAGGGAGTAGGAAAGCTCCTTGCTAATAGAAGATGAGCAGGAAAGGGAGAGTGTGGAAAAGCTCTGGAAAAGCATGCAAAAAGGAGTGTGGAAAGCTCTTAGCAATTGCAGTGCTCCAAGTTATTTCACAGTGCCCATGAAAACTCCCTGTCTTTGCTTGCAGCAGATATTATTGCACCACAATAACAATACTGCAAAGGTGAAAGGCACAAAGTATACCTCTATACCTATATAAACTCTTATGTACATGGCATATAGTGTACGTACATAGTAATTCTAGCTGTCTGTCAAAAACATATTACAAATTACTTCTTGGCACTTCCAAGTAAAATTTTTATTCTGTCTCTATTCTGGGCTATTACAATAACAGGTCTTTCTTTCAGATTTAGTGAACTAAAAAATTCTGTGAGTATAGGAAAAAAAAACCAGGGTAAACCTCAAATGAATGTTTGAGGAGAAGACAGTACCACTCAAATGAAAAGAATTTGCTGTGAGTTAAACAAAGCTTTTTAGCTTTGAACTAGCACCAATCTTTACTTCATCTAGCACCAATCTTCAGGTTTTCACAAATGACTCATCAAAGAAATTTTGCCTGGCTCTATAACTAATACCACTGTGTATTGCTTTTGTAAAACCTAGCTATACTTATGTCCAACAGGAAGATTTGAACTTGTCTACTAGATTTACATCATAACCATTTATTAAACCCCTATCTTGTAATTTGATCCAAGCTAATGATATTTAGGCTATCTCTGAATCCTACGGCTGTACTGGTGCTACAGTCATGTAGGGAGGCTTTTCACTGCATTAAATTGCATAACYGAGAGCTAAAATTTTAGCTTATACTTCAGAAGAGGCTCTCAGACTAGGATAACTGCTGCTCACGCTCTGTAACCTTGGGCAAATCGCCTCACCCTTGCATGCCTCCTTTTAATCTTCTGTTAAGCATGAATAACAACACTGTAGAGAACTTTTCTGTCTTTGGATGAATAATTCTAATATAGTGCAATGTATTTTTATTTAATATCAGAATATAGCTTTCACAGTAACATCTTATATGGGGTGGAAAATGATGATCTTATATAATCTGCTGTGTACGGACACTGACAGCTTATCCTTGAGGGTCTGGCAAGAAATAACCATGAGAAGGTAATGGCTGTAAAGAATATTTCTCTCACTAGCCATGACATATCCCCTAGGACACAAAGGTTTCAGCAATTAACTTTGTTTCTCTTTTGAGAAAAACSTATTAAGCAGTATCAGGGAAATCCTGTAGTCACCTAGGGCAAATGAACCCAAAGGCCAAGTTCTTGTGTATGGCCAGATCTTTGCTCATTTYAGGTCCTAAATGGACGTGTTAGTCCCTTACAGCTTGACTTAATGACCAAATAAATAGGCACTATTTTGTGTTAATTTCTGCACAGGCAGAGTGTGTTATTTCCAATTGTATTTTGACCACAACCCAAGCAAGAGACAAACTTRGACAATAATCAGATGCAAGTCTACTCTTATCCACAGGCTTATCCAAGGCAAACTTTCGGAGGCTGCTGGAGAGAAAGCATGGATCCCTCCATTCGGCCAAGATGCCCAGCCTGGCCCACGTGCCTTTGGACATGGACCTTCCTGGAAGGGCTCTCACCTCATATGCCACAAAAGCAGAAGGGATTTATAGGATTTGAGTTTTAACTGCTCATCTAAAAGTATGCTTGCAGATCACCAAGCTACCAGCAACCCCTTTCTGGCAACCCAGTTTCTTTGTGGCAAAGAAATGCTCCAGCCTCCCATTTAGCTTTAAAGAACAGGGTTCTTGGCTAGACTCCGATTAGCATGGAGTACATTGAAGGTAATTCAAGACGGATACCCCGACTGTGCATACACCGAAAAAAAAGTCAGAGATACAATTCAGAAGTCATAGGAGAATCTAAGAAAGACGATCCAGCTTGTACTTTTTGGTAGTATTTTGCTCATTCACTATTCACWACCAATAAGCTATGTGGGTCACACATGGGAGAGCTGTCTGAAATATGAATAACTAGAAGGATTTAAATATAATGTCAATTTTTCAATTAAAAAAAATCAAAGTATGGGAACACAGAAATACTGAATACTGATTCAGAAGTAAAGTGACACAGTTGGTGTTCCACAAATAAATAACCTAAGGAAATTTGTATCAGCTGAAATAGAGAAGAGAGAGTAAATAGATATTATTACCTGTAAATAAATCTCCTGCAAGTGCTTTTGTAAGGTAAACRAACCTTTCCATCCCAGGAAAATGCRATGTTTATTGGCATGCTGCTGCAGCCAAAAATCTTGCATATTTTTATACTTTTGGCCATCAGAATGCACTTACTCTTCATCTCTTTGTCCTTTCCTTTAAATAGAATGCTAATATTCCATTCTTCCTCGAAGGCTTATTAGAAGATAAAATGCCAAAGGATAAAACAAACACAAACTGAATGGTGGTAGGAATCCCAAGAGAAGAGTAATTCAGTTTATGTATTTGGGGGGTTTAATTGCTGGTAAATTGTGCTTCTGAAATCATATTCAGAGAATGAAATGGTTTCTGCTCTGCTTTTTAAACCACTTTCACATTTTTCAGGCAGGAAGCCAACTGACTATAATGACATACAGAACTATAGGTCTCACATGGTCTGCATGGAACATATATTCATTGGTCTAAAAGAAGAGTTCAAATAATGCTGTATATTCATGAATAGAAAGCACTTGAACTTTTATGTTCTAGCTAACCAGAATGCTCCCAGGTCATTATCTTCTCAGTTAGACATCAGTTTCCGAGTAAAAAAGTTTCTTGATAAATTGCTCATAAGCAAAAAGAGGCAAACTAATTAAATCAAAACCTAACCATATTACTTCAAATATATATAAAAAAAAAAGCTGGGTTTTCAAAAATTATTATATAATAAGCCTCCAAAAATATCCAAAGAATACTATATTTGGAAATAATTTTTTTACCTAATGCTTCTGATTATTCAGTGATATATAGCTGACATGTCCTGCTATCTACCTAACATCTAGATAGACTTCATTTCTCATATACTTTCATGATTATTTTCTTCTCCTCATTTCTACTTTATTCCAAATGGTCCTGCTCTAGAAAGTGGTTGATAGAGGAAACAGCTATATAATTACTTGGGCACCTTCCCTTCTCTCTTTGAATTTACCTCTGTGAACGCTAGGAATTCCATCAAACATCTCTTCCTGCAAATCATGTTGTTTGAATGTTCACTGAAAATAGACATGAAAGACCCCACGTATGATCAAATAAAAATCAATATAAAGAGCATTTGGGAACATTTTTAATCATCTGTGTAGCTCTATCCTACAATAAGTGAAAATAAAGCAAACAACAGTACGCAGTTAGTGAATGGCAGTTTCACAGAGCATGGYCCTGTATTCTCTCTTGACTGCGCTCTTGGTAGCTCATGTGAAAAGCAATCATTAGCATTAATAATTATATTGGTGAAAGGGTAACAAATGTAATGTTGTACAAGCAAGTGGATTATTCTTGAAACACGAATCTGTGCATTTCACTAGTCCAGTTATAGCCTGGGATTTGCTACCTATTGGTAAAGGTCGAAGAAAATAAATCTTTCACCATGCTTATTGTTATTAGCTCTCCAGTGTCTCACTCTACCCCTTAGAGAAATAAATGTTTTAAGTGAGAATTGTTCATACAAGATCCACCCTTACTTCTTAAAAATAAAGATTTGCACATAGGTGGGCCTTATAACATGGTATAATCTTGATTATTTTTCTTGATTATTGTTAYACAAAATGAAGCTATTGTCCTCAGAAATCTTATATAGTAGGGCTCAATCATGTGAGTACTTACAAATATCATGAGTCATCCCACTGATGGCACTGAAATTAAATAAATGAAAGTCAAAGGTACTACACTGAAAACAGAGATTGTGACAAGGTAAAAATGCATTATCTGTGCAATCTGTCAAAGCTCAGCTCTCACAGCTTCCTGGAGATCAGGCAATCAGAAGCAAGGAGAAAGTTTCTAGGGAGAGAGGTTATCACACTGATTTGTTTTTTTTCCTGATACTATTACAGATTTTTAATGTTTAATTATTTTCTCTCTTGACATAGCCAATTGACTCCCAAAACCTTGCTAATTTTACTTGTATTATACATGATTATTCAACCAGCTTACACATATTTTTCTACTTTTCCCAGGCATGAGAAAACCCTTCCTGAAAACAAGTATTTATTTTAAAAAAAAGTTTTATATAAATTAATCAGAAAAAAAATAAATATTAAAGTGGATTAAATTCTGTTGCCCTTTAACCATATAAGGATTCGTTTTATGTCAAAACAATATTCCTGTTTAACTGACATTATAAAGGGAGGGCAATGTTTATGTTAATTCATAAYGCACAGAAGAAAAGGTCTTTTGAACAGAGCTTTTTATTTTCATCACTTTGATTGACTGTCAACTACACTAATTATCACAGAACCATTGATCATCCTTTTCTGCTAACTAGGAAATGTTGACATGTTTTCTGTGGTATTATTTACCATGCATATACAAGAAGAAAGGGTGCCAGACCTAATAGGCAAAATTTTCACGTCCACTTTATTCGAACAACTACCAGCAGCAATTTAAAAATAAATTAAAGCTCAACTGAACAGTGTTCCTGGAAATAACAGACTACAAGTAAAGAAAAGGAACTGCAGRCACTGTAGAAATGCTTCCCATTTATTCATATTGATATTCGTTTTCATTCTACACCTCTCTTCCAGAAATTCATTTCCTAGCTAAATTCGGTTCCTTATGTAAGCTTCTCAAGCTTTTGATTTCAAGAAGAAAATATTAAAAGTTTTGCACAACTAAGAATAAACTGAAAGTTCAGTGTAACTTTTTCAAATAGCATTTGTTGACAATATTCTAAACTCTACTTTGATTTATAAAAAAAAATCAAAAAATTTGTAAGTTTTTATCCTTTAAGACCCAGTCATATATATTAGTCAAAGCAAAAYAAACAAACAAACAAAAATATAAGGAACTAGAGCAGTACTTAGCCACAGTTAAGTAGGTTCAGGGTAGTCTATGGAACTGTATCTATTATACTAGTAACAAATTTTGCCTTAAAACTTTTAATCAGACTACAAGCAGTTTATATAGTGGAACACAATCAGCATGGCAAAACCCTATGTACTTCCTTGGCATCTTGATTATTAAAATCAAAATAAAAAAAAATATTTAAACTGTCTTTAATATCCACTCAAGATTCTCAAGGTTATTTATCTTACACTAATTATCTAATACAGAAAAGCCCTAAACATGTGAATGGCAACAGGCATTCTGAACTCTGAACATTCATCTCCTCTGATGAAGAGAAGAAAACCTGCTCTGTACCTCTCCTGCACTGCCACCCCGTTAAGATTTTACAAGTGTATTTCCGCTTCCTCCGTTACAAGTACTCTTTTTGATCACGAAGGAATTCACAATTAGTATCTTCAAAGCAGTAGTTTGTGGAATCGTAGCAAAGAAGATGTACAAAAACTTGGTAAAGTCAAGACAGAGGCATTTAAGCACTCCCTGTGTAGGGGCAAAGACAGAACGGGACACGAGCAGGAGAGGACCAAGCCACATTGTTCCACTCAGGACGAGCACAACTCAAACYAATAAATGTGCTTTAAAACTCAGTAATTTAATATTAAGATGCTCATAATAATTCTTAAAATGCTGCCTGAATGGTTATCTAGTGACCACTATAGCCTTGTAAGTGTAGGACCTTGTGAATTCCTCTGAATATGGGGTGCCTACAGTACGTACCCTCTTCTGCATTACTGTGAAACCACAACAGGATCATGGAACAACCTGAGAGCATCCACCTGGAGGGACATGGCCATTAACTAGAGCATTGCATGCCGCTGACTGATCTGCATAGTCCCTATAGCTTTTAGAAAAAACGTAAAGCCACGAAAATATCTGTTTTTTTCTCCACCTATTTCTGCTGTCCTAGATATGAAAATTTGCAGCAGAGTAACTACAGAAGGTTATACTGCAGCCTTCAGGACCAGCAGTGGAAAACTTTGTGTACCTCTCATTGTATAACAATGCACAACATATATTCCATAGGCAGAAGATGGAATATTTCAAGRACAAATCCAGAGGCATGCAAAGAGAATTTCCTTCCCTCTTTTAAGCTCAAAGGTTTCCCTTGCATTGCATGGACCTGTAGCATAAATAAGCCCCAAAACTACCTTGATTAGAAAATTYATTTGAATTATATGAATCCTTAAATAACGCAAAACAGTTGTTAGAGCTTGCCTCTCTCAGCCCTTTGAGCTGTTACTAAGAGCTGCTGGGGCAGGGTCATGGCTGGGACACCTCTGCACTGTTGTCCTGCATTGCAGGAGAGGTAGGTGGAGGGGAAACCACCTGTGTTTTTCTAACCTAATGTTTGAGATAACACAGTTGCTGCTCAATGCCTTCAAAAAAGGAATATGTCACAGGCAGCTCAGGCACACCTCTGGTCTTCTGCTCGTCAGCTTTCAAGACMAGACTTAAACGTCCTCTAAAATTCACCTCATTGACAGTTTGCTGTACGTTGAGCTCAGAGTTTGTTCCCCACTGCACGTTACACAGGCCACAACGAGTTGCTGGCCTGAAGGTTTATAATCCAGACATTAAAGCTCAGTAACAGCACAATATAAGATCCTTGATCATACACATCAATAAAAACTGCCCTGCAGTGGGGTATTTAAAAGTCATAATAAGGTTTATGATTTAAATTAAGCACAGCATTTCCAGCAAATATCATCAGTGSTGTATCTCAAAAAATTGTAATCACAAAAAAGATTTGAAAGTCRTTAGGAATGTGCAATGGTTTTACAAGAAAGAACTTTGTTCTTCTAAAGAATACAATATAATTCTTCCTAAACCTCACATGAGGGCTGAGACATGCAACAGGCATCAAATCTTGTCAGAATTTTAGAAAATTTTGAAATTTTCATTTCATGTTAGATTAGTCCCTTGTGACCTTTGCACATTTCCTTTAGAGAAGRAGAGTCTTGTGCATGCTGAATGGGAAGAAGAAGGGAGAAAAGGTACAGTGAGGAGAGGTAAAGACAATTTAAGTACAGGGGACAGGTATCTAATACTTGGGATACTTGTTTCCCACATCTCCAGGCAAAGCCAAAATTACCAGTTTGAACCTATGGTCAAGAGTAGGAGAGAAGAATTGTGAAAAAAGACTCTGTAAAAGAGCTATATATATATRTATRTATATGTATATATATATTTGTAGATATATATTTTTTTAGAAAAGCTYGTGAGTCTAAAAACTAGATTGTCTCTTTATGGGAATGTCCCCGCTTTATTGATCTAATTGGGGACAAATGTCTCCTGAGAGGGGACAGCTTCTCTGAGGCGCCCTCCAGCCTATACTTCCACCCAAATCTGCAAGAGTTTGGTAGCCACAATTGTATTCCTGTCTCCTTAGCGGCCTCAGTTATCCTTACCTCTCTCTGCCAGCTCGGGGAGAGGAGTGAGATGCTAATTTTCAATTGCATATTGTAATCTGCTTTTAATAATATTCATGGAAAGAATTCATATGACTAGCTTTTTTTTTTTTTTTTTTTTTTAACCAAATTATATTCTTCCCTGACAGAAAAGCATTTTTTTCTTATACCTTTGAAAACAGCATGAAAGATGAATCTTTCTGATTATTGTCAATACTGAAAAGTCTCATGTGGTTCTATAACCACAATAGCTTTCAAATTTGGACTTTTTTAATCCTTCCTCCTCCCTTCAAATAGTTTTCTTTTAAAACATTAAAGATTTCTTTCGAGGCAAAGAGAAAAGTAATTCAGAAGTGTTTTTATTCTCCTCCCCACATTTTAGAATCTCCTTATTTTCTTTGGCCAAAAGACCCACAGGATCATGCAATTGACTTGAGACTGCTATTACTTTTATTTCTTATTTAATATGGAAAGGACTGCTTCATTCCTTTTAATGGATGAAAATCTTAAAACAAACCTACTGACATTAGGCATTATTAGCAGGATACTGTGCTTTGACTTTGAGCGATATAGGTCTTTGAAACACAAGTTTAAAAGAAAAGAATCTAAGAAAAAAAAGGTTGTAAAGATCAACAAATATGGGAGAGCTTGAATAATAATATATATACTACTAATCTTGAAACTAAATTCTGTCTTTTTGTAGCTACAAGAAAAAAATGGCTTGTAGCTGCAGAGCAGTCTGCCAAACTGCATATCTGCAAGTGGTCTGTATTCATTAAGTTACATCTCCAGAAAGCAACATGGTTCAGCCAAGGAAGCTGAAGGACAGAGGATGGAAGGAGGCTCAAGGGCAAGAGAGATTTAATATGTCCTTCTAACCTTTAAATATGTTCTGTAAAAATTCTTAACCAACATATCCTGTCTCCATTTTATTCAGAATTGTAAATAAAGATGTTGCTATAATTAATCACATGAGGGAAGACATGTAACTGCAGTAGCACAGAGGTGCCCTAAATGAGGGGCAGCACCCTGTAGTGCCTCTGTGTGTGTAGATACAAAGTCTGTACACACACACATCTGTCTTTGCATACACACACAGTCAGTTCCTGCGCTAACCAGTTTATAATTTAATCWGGCCATTGAGATGTGGGAAAAGGGGTATTATCCCTGCTTTAAGAACAAGAGTAGGGCAGAGAGGATGTCGTGAAGTTTCATAAAAACAGATATGGGATTTTCTGCCAATTTATATTCTTTTACACTACTTAGTTCTTTAACCACAAAACTACTTTTTAGTCTTGTTTGCACTGCAGAGACAACATGGCTGTAGGAGGCAAGCTGGAGCCTAGTTTAGTACAGCACAGATATACCAATAATGTATAAWGCATATATTGTCAGAATTATCAAAACTTTTCTTGCAGGACCAAACTTTAGCATCAGAGCTTTTTAATACTAATATACTAATACTAGTATAAATACTACTATATTATGAATACTAGAATTAATACTAGAATAAATAAAAGCAGAATAGCAAAACTTTGCTGAGGACTCTTCATTTKAGAGTTCTAGGACAAGGAATTTCTCTGAAGGTGGTTAAACAATACAACCCCATTTAGTAAGCTGAACATGTGGTTTTAAGATAAAGCTTTCATTTATAAAATGACCAGAGCTGATCTGGAAGTCACTGTGTGACAGCAGCTATAGTGGGGTTCTATATAGTTTCAACAGTCAGCTTTTAGCAGAGAGAGACATTTTAAGGGCAAAGATATTATCTTGAACATTTAAAAGTTTTTCCTATTCAACTGTCTAAATGGAAGCATAAGGTATTTATGAACTAAAGACAGTATTACATTTTCACACCAAGCTACAAATGAGTGCCTGGACAGATATCTTTATTTTTATTCACATGCTGTATGTTAATGTCACAGTATTGAGGCAAATTTTGCATTTAGGAACATTCTGTAAAGTTGGATTTCAGCGCCATAAATAACATATTTTTTTAGCAGCTTGTGACAAATAATACAGTCCTTATAGTTGACCTCGGTGGTTTTGAAAGTGACTTGACAAATGATTTTTCAGGTCCCTTTCACTGCCAGAGACATAACTTTTACACATATCTAAGCCTGTATAACAGCTAAAATGTGCAATTTGGTTTTATATTCTTTATTTTTTTTTCTTCTAACATCAAGATATTTGAATAGATTTGATCCCTTCAAGATCCTTCAGGGAAAGCTTGATGCCGCATCTGAAGAGGCCATATTTTATGTAATAAAGCTTACTCAGGAAAAGCCTAGTGAATTTGTAGTATTCACCTATGCAATAACTCTGTTCCTCTTGTAGGTTACCCATTATTTTTCCTTTTTAACTCTGAGTACCTACAATTTTCCCTGTGCTACCAACCTTGATTTCATTCTCTAATGTTAATGTTTTTTTTTTTTTTTTTTTTAATGAAATTGCTACAATGAAAAAGGGGAAAAAAAGTCTGGAAAACTACAGAAAATATTTTTCAGACTACTTACACTCCCTTTAGGATAGAAAGAGATAAAAGCGCTATCCTACGTGCTGGGGACTTAGATGTAAAATTTGATAACCCAGAGAGAAATCCAGAGGAAACAGCTGAAGGAGAAYACACTTTGCTCTGCCTGTTCTCCCTGGACAGTATAGGAAATGACTGAGCTGAACCCCAACATTTAAATGCCCGCGTCTATGCTGCATTTGACAGTCAGAGCAAGAAAAGGCAGAGTTATGGCATGCTGTATAAGCCACCTGCCTTCCAGCTGTGCAGCTGYATTGTGGATGGCTTGCAGGCTTGAGACTCCCAATCCTCTGCTGCTGGCACAGCGACACTAAATCTTCTCTCTCGGTCGTAAGTTTCAAGTAGATATAAGTCCACTGACTTGTTACTGCTCTGAATTTATACTGTTCTGGGAGAAGGAGTGTCAGCTCCATGAGAATGCACGGCATGGGAATGATGGACTGTAAAATGTTGTAATTGCCACTTGAGTTTTCCAGCAGCATTGGTATTCATCAAAAATTAAGATGACCAGCTAAGATTCTAGCTGAGCTGTGACCTAATCGTAGATGAATTCTTCCATCAGATGCCTCATTTCTTCAAATRAAAGTAAATAATATTTATAAACCAGACAATTGCAAATTCTGAATAAAGCTTAATATTAGTGAGTGCTTTTCAAGGTCAACTTTTCCCACCCTTTCTCATGTCTACAGTAGTAGACATGAGTGATACTGTGCTACCATTATTATTTATTTATATCAGTGCATCACCAAGATATAYCAAACAAAACCAAGCCTCGCTGGAGATGGTCCTTGTATGAATGTACAGTGGAAGAAACTGCTCAAACAACACTCAGGCCAAACCAACAAAATGAACTGTGCACTGAGGGAGATGGAAGAGAACAAGGACAGTGCCTGAACCTCCAGAAAAATCTTAATGGTCTGAARATTAGCCTACATTCTCTGAAAAAAAACAGCCTTTGAAAAAACAATTAACACCTGAATACCGCACAACCTGAGCTAGTAGCACAAAATGTAAACAAATTAGTTTTGAGAGTGACAATGCAAAAATTTTCCTAACAAAGTCCTCTGTATATCAAATTGTGTGGAGCAGTAAAAGCAGGATAAATGTAATTTTTTGTCATTTTTAAGTCAAAAATGTCATTTTTAATAGCATTTACTTTTGTGATAATCTCTGGCTTTTGGAGCATTAAAAATACTGATAAAATGTATGAAAATGGCATTGAACTTTAATTAGATTTTCACGTTCACTACTTTTCTCAACAGTGTATTATATACCTAGAAAATCTTCATTATGCTTTGTAAGCTTCTTAGGCCTTCAGTGTCATTGCACAATAGCTGTCTCTTAAATCAAAATAAAGTAAGAAAATTATTGATACACTTTTTGAAAAATTCTGGAGCATTGTCTTCTATATTTATACACACGTGTAAGCAGACAGCCAGACTCTTAGTCTCCTGTGTTGCTTCTATACATTGTTCTTTTATGGGAATCAGTATTTATTTCAAAATATGCATTTGAACATTTCTTTTCTCAGCATGAAAATGGTTTAAGGGGTTCTCTCTACCAGCAACTCATTTTTGCCCTTGTGCTACAATTTGGTGTCTGCTGAGATGTATCGGTACAGCTGCTTATGTGCTGTTCCATAAACTGGATCACAGAACTGAATCAGCTTAAAAACAACCTTGTTCCAACATTTGGAAGAAGGATGTGGTTCAGAAAAAATGTTTAAATTTCCAAATGAGCTATGTAAATACACTCAAATGAGTGCTGAGAGAACTTATAGCACATACTGTCATATATTCTACAAATAGGCTATACATTGATAATATTCTGTCAGTCATAGCTACTGTTGAAATCTCTAAAGTTGACTTAAAATAGCATTTCCAGTATTTAACCTTCAAGATTTTCAGGATCATTTAGATGACACAGAAACTTCTCAGGCACAATTTAAACCCAGAAATCTCTCTTTGCAAAGTTTAGAAGTTGTTGTTGAAAAGGCCAGTCAAGGCCAGATTCATTTCCCATATGGCTCAAAAAACATACCATGTGGTTTTACAGTTCTACATAAAATATATATTTTGGGGTTACGCTTCTGCATTAATATGTTAAATACATTAGTATAGAGTGGATGGAACTACTTAAATTTACAATGAGAATACAATTGTCAGTAATGTTGAATTAAGAATATTAAGAATATTCTTTATATTATTAAGAATAAAAATTACAAAAAATATAACATTCTGTGCCAATACTACACTTCAGCAGTTCTATGGTAACTACTGTGATATTTTTTTAAGGGCACCAATTTTAAAATTAGCCTTCCTGAATCCAGAACAGCACAGTGAACGTGTTGTATGCACATGCCACAGCTCTCATTGAGAAAATGGGGCCAGTCTGCTAAAAAGAAAAGCCATGAGAGCTGCCCAGTAGCAGCTCTCATGTGTGTCCCTTTTTAATTACTCAGACAGTGCTAGCTCTTTCTCCAAAGTCAAGAACTCCTTGTCAGATGTGATACATCTGCCTATGTAATACTTACAGATTCTGCCTGAGTTAATGAAATTGCTGTTGCACTGAMTATTTCCTGGTTCTTGGAATTGGCCAGGGTTGTGTCATGCATCTCTAGGCAAGAATAAGGGAAGGTGCCTTGCTAGAAAGACCTATTCAAGTGGAAACACCTCAGAAGAATGTGATCTCCTGTAAAATMCCCCTTGGGGAGAATCTTGGAAGGAAATGGGCTAGGAGGAGTGGAATTTCCTCAAAAGCAAGAAAAGACCAGGTTTATTGCTGGTTTTCGAAAGTCTTGCAGCATGGATGACTTGAAAGGGACTTAGATTCTCAATGTCACAGGAAACTGAGTCCTTACTCAGGGGTCTACTGTAATTACCAGACCAAGGATGAGGTAAATTGGCTACACAGAGGAATACGAAAGAGTCCTGTGACCCAAAAGGGAAGCCAAGGGGACAGCAAGGAGCCCAGTCCCGGATTTCAAGCACGCCTCTGAACTAATACTAATCCTATTCAAAAAGAGGTGAAGAAAGTGAGGTAAGGAACACACAGATGCGGACCTACTGCTTTCTTCAAATGTATTTACTCCTGTTATTAGATAAAAAAAAAAAAAAGGAGTGTTTCCCCCTCCAGTCCCCATACAGACTTTATTTTGGGTTGGTTCAGCTTGCATATGTTCCAGACCAGGTGATGTGCAAACATAAAATACCCATAATGCTGGGGCTCTGGGGAATGTCTAGGGTCTCTTTCCTTTGATGTTTTGGCTTTGAGGAGGAACATGTTTTTAAAGTAAACATCCCAGCTGTTCCCAGTTATTTCAGAGAGGCAACTTTATCTGTCTCACGATGTGGTCTCCGGGTATGCAACCAGACTCCTTTTTGATCTAACTAAATGAGAAGCTGTACTCCAGGAGCGCACCTAATGCACTTGAACTGTTAATGAGCTGGTCCTCAAAGACACAACCGAAATGCAGGTCCTGTGGACATGAGGACTTCAGCACCAACGGTTTCACTCTACAGATCTATTTGTCATGTATATTTTGAAGATTATAGGAGATTGACATAGAGAATTTGGTAACAAATGCACAAGAAAAGTCTTCTATGGATCAAGAGGAAAGGATGGAAGGGAAAATCCATCAACTAAATTTAATCTAAATATTTTTATCTTACAAGTTAACTCATCAAAAATTAAGCGCTCTTTTGCACCATTCATGACTATATTTTATTCAAAGTTTTGTTAGCTTACTTTCCTTCAGTTAAAAATCTTCATTCAGAAGACAACAGCTAAATTGTTCTAGGAAAAATGATTAGTCTCAAGTCAGCTAGCTGTTATTTAACTAYAACGTAGTATTAACTTGAATAATATGAAGGATGATGGAATTAAGAACTCAGTAACAGCTCAAACAACATCCCATTATTCTAGACTAATTCCAGTGTGTTTCTGTAGTAATATATTCTGCACCACTCCAATATGCCTACGCAATCAGTCCAAAGAGCTGTTACCAAGGAAACCAATCAACCCAAGACCCTGGGTGTGTGAAAAATGCAGATATTTAACACCAAAAACACCACATAAAATAACTTGAAATAACACCCTGGACAGGACCCACCTCTGGCATTTGTTAGCTTATGTAAATCTGACAATTGCTTTTCTGACCTTTCAGTTAAATCATTTTGCAATTGTGGACTGAATAAGAAAGTTTATGTGGAAAAAATAAAAGAATATATTTTATTGGTCAAGCACACAGAAAACTTTATCCAATATTATTAATTAAAACAAAAATGCAAACAGAATGTATCTCACAACTAACTCTGTTGTTTTTATTCAGTCTACAACCAAAAATCTAAGTCTGCTCTCAATGTTGGCCAGTGTAATAGTAATCCTATTGCACAGAATGGACTGATAACAATCCTTGTTATCAATGGACTGGCTAATCATCCCCCCCCCCCAAAAAAAAAAAAAAAAAAAAAAAAAGCTTTAATTTTAATACTTAATGCCTTATGCTAAGGAGCTTCTTTTCAGAGCGGCTAATCACAGCTAGCTAGCTAGCATATGGTAATGCCTAAACTCCTGGACTATATTGTAAATGGCTACAGGACTGCATACTAGACTAGGTGTACTCTCCAGCAAAGTGCAGATGTGGCTACCGCACAGAGAGARACAGAGAAGCAAAGGCCCTTTTTCATCAGTATTTGAATGCTGGAGATTACCAACTAACTTTGATAACAGGTCTGGCTAACTCTTGACGCTCAAAAATAGCAAACCTAGATTAGTATGCGTGTAGATTAAATTTAAATAGACAAAGGTTTTTAATTTGGGGCAGAGAGGGTTTGTTTTGTTTCATTTTTTCCTGTGGAGAGATTGTCTGCAACTGTGAGGGCTAAAATTCAATGCAAAAGTTTTGTAAAGCTTATGTAACTGGAGCTTTAAGAAAACCTTTCTGGTAAGAGAGAGAAATTGCTGCCCATAGGGAGTGAGTGCTCTTAAATGACAATTAAATCCTCCAGACATAATTTATGAAAGTACAGGAATATTACTTAAAATACAGAGAGACATGGCACAGAGCCATTTTTGTTGAAGTAAAGGCCACTAGCTGTGTGGCACGTGATCTTGAAAATGAGACTACATTTTAATACACATAGTACAACTAACTGTCTCTGATGGTCACTGATACCATCTTGGTGAAGCGCTGTACCTGTAAAGGACACACTGTAGGTAGAAACATTCTATCAGAAATTAATTCCTTACTGAAGAACAGCTGCCATAAAATGGAAAGATTCTGAACATATGGAACTAACAAATACCAATCAGGCTGAACAAAAATTTACATGCTTCAGGAGATTTAACAATAGCACTAAATCTCTTTTTGACTAAATATGCACACATTGCTTTACAGAAATCAAACCTTTAAGTAAACTTCATTTATTCTCATAAAAGTCACAAAAGACATGCCCAGTCTACTCCCATTAACAGAAAATAATATCAGAATTATGAGTCAGTTACACAAAGCCCCAAACCTCTTTTGCATTTTTTCATTTCAGAAGTGAAACAGTTTTTACACAAGTATCTATCACATTTGAGAGAGATATATCATATTTTTGGAAATTGGTCTATGTTCCTTGAACTATTTAAATAGCTTAATGTGAAACAACTGTGTATACGATAATATGTTTTGTTATTGCTAATGTATGCTAATACAAAGAAAGCATTTGTCTTAAGGTTTCCTTGACACTCTATTCACCTCAAGTGAATCTTTTTACTACTTTCATCAGCTTGGAGAGCTTAAGTGCTTATCTAGCAGTAAAAGATAAAGAGATTTAAAGGTCACAGATTCATTTAACTCTTTCTCTTACATGGAAAGTTTTATGTCATTCTGTTCCACCCCATATCATGGAACAAACCCCAGATTAACCTGAAATATTCTACTATTTGTTCTTTTGGTTCTCTAGACCTCTCCAAGAAAAGGAGGTGTCTCCTTCTGGCAACGCTCTAACAAAACATTTGTCTTCTGCTTTCACTGAACCACGGCACRGCACTCTTCTTTGGAAAGATTTTTGAAGGAGATCATAAGGAACCTACCTTGACTTGTCATTCATCAGCTGAATGAATTTCTAATGTTAGGAATCTAAATATGGTCTGCCCCGTGAAAGAAAGTTCTCTTCATAAGGAAACTCAGGATTTGGGGACTAGAAAGAGGCTACTGTGGGATGCTTTTGGCTATCTGGGGCCTGGGTGGTGGTGTGGATGTTTTGTTTTAAGAATTAGATACAAGCAAACATACACAAATAATGTCCAGTGGAGAAAATAAGCTTCAGCACAGACCTCTGTTGGTCAAAACAAATGATAAACGTCTCTTTCCTTTAAAAATCACTAATTCCAAACATTTCCAGAGCATAGCTAAAAAGCTGGCATGGAGCCTGTGTTGTAGTACTCCAGTCTCAGTTTGCCAGGCTCTCTTGGATGTCCCTCTTCTTCCCATGCCCGTACTGAAAGTCAGCTAGCTTGTAGTTTGGGGGTTCCAGTAGATGACTTTATCATTTGTTATCAGAGGGTCAGATAATACACCCTTCCGTTCTGTTGCACACAATATTCATTTTTCACTTCCTTTTGAACAAAATAATCAGTTTGTTGACATACAATATATCGAACTTCTTGGTTCATTGTAATAGTCACTTATTTTGTTAAAGATATACTTTATTATTATTTTTTTAATTAGGAGCAGTGACTACACTGCGTTATAGGTTCCATGTCTTCAAATTATTTCCATGGAAGCTAATATTGGAAAAGTGCTGGCCCTGCTAAGTCACCCCGGGTTTAGAAAGCTGAGTTTTCTGTTTTTTGATTCCCATATCATCCCTGTTTTATCTTAAGATCTCACTGCAGCCTGTAAGATAGTCTTAAATTGCTCAGACCATCTGTGAATGAATCGGACTGGTACCAGGAGCTTACTAGGGGTGGGAGTAGTAGCACACCAGAAGTACGCTACCAAGGAGAAAAGTAAATTTTCTTTCACTGTGTCATGTGTGGACTAGGCTTTTTTTGGTGTCCACCCAAGGTAATTTAGTCTGAGCAGTGCAGTGGAGCTCTGTATACTTTTACTTATCAAAGCTGTTCTTGCTACCTCAGCTCAAAGAGAATCCAATACATTACCTTCCATGCTAGCACAAACTGTAGTAACATGAATTTATTTCAGTAAAGTAAGCAGATAAGGCTTAGCAGCATCACAAGTAACAAGTCTATTAATTAATCTTTATCACATTTTATGCTTCTGTTCTTTCTTACATCTCTTTTTGGGGGGAGAAACAGAGGCAGTATTATAGAAAACGTTCTCATGCAGAAGTGAATCAGGAAATGCTATCTACGTTGCTTACAAGTTTTAACAATTCATGTATTTACAAAAGATATCCTCAGAGCCATATGGCATTTATCACCTCATCCACCTCCTCACATTGCAAATAGGAACAGGCTCCTATCAGGAGCCAGATTCTGGGAGTCCAAGTCACATTACAGAAAACCTTATTAAATGGGGAGGGGGGAAGATAACCGCCTAAGTGCAAAGATATTATCAAATAATTTTGCTCCTCTCTTAGCAGAAATATAATCAAGCCTGACCTGTGTTCAATTAAGGCACTAATGGAAGACATAAATACAAGCATTTTTTGAGCTTACTATGTTAATAGCATACATATTTTGGTCCATAAAGGGAGGAAAAGAGTATCAGTTTCCAACATGCTGCTAAGGAAATTCTGAAGGGTGAAAATTCTATGCTTTTCACAGAAACAAGCCTTCTTCAGCCCAAAGCTCAGTCTAAATATTTTACTGCATTATTTTCAAAATAAAAGCAGATATTGCTTTTATATTAGAGCATATTAACTCAATAAACCTTAGTTTAAAAAACTATGATTAGTTAAAAATGTAAGATGAAGACTGACTGAAGAGTAAGTTTAAAACCAAATGACTGGTGATTAGGAATACATTCATTCTTTTGTGACCAACTGGATTATTAAGGACACTGAAATCATTAACTGCCTTGAAAATTTAGGCGTGAAGCTTTTGAAAACAACCTTTGACAGATGGTCCTAATTTCAGTAAAAGCTCAAGTTGAAATATTAGATAAGGCAATACACATTAAGACTGTTTGCATAATATATACCCCTGATGTAAAGGCAGATCGATTCAAAAGAAGAAAATTGGAAGTACTATTGACTTACTATCACTTAGGACCACAAGTTAAGATTTGTATGTGTGAGTCAACTGGCTAAAGCCAGCACTGAGTGAAAACCACTGACCACTGCTGAGCTGGTAAAGGTTCATTTATTCAGAATTTAAATCAAACTGGCAAATGTTTACAAAATCCAATTGCTGAATTATAGACCAAACTGTGACCAGATCATTGCAAAAATACCATCTGCCAACTACAGAACAAGACTTTCTTGTAGGAAATAGTGGTAATTGCCATAGTGTTCATTAGTCCTCTAAGAACCAAAATATTTCAATAGAAGGTGTATTCATACTTCATGCTCAAAATGTTGAGAAAATAATCCTCACTGGTAATATTTAAAGCATAAAAAATACAAAAATTCCAACTCAACACAGAAAATTAGTAGAAATTAGAGACAGAGAATGAAAGTCCTGTACACTTGAAGGACACCTTGAATACATACCTATTTATTACAAGAATTAATGATGGTCATAGTAATACATATGGAAAACAGGACATATTATCAAGACAATAAATATTTTTGTTGGGATTTGAAAGAGATTTTATAAAATAAATTGCACAATAAAAACGATTTATGTCAATGAGTCTATTATAAACCAGCAGGTAGATCTGCTTGCTAATAGCCTTTTCAGGTTTCTTTTTAAATACTCACTCAGGAATTTACAATTTGTTTTTATCATACTCTAGGAAAGCTTTCTTCAGCATTAGCCTAGTTTTTACACTGCATTGATTCAAAATGTTAAGGCAGATTCATTAAAAAAAAAGAAAAAAAAAGCTATGTTTAGAACATTTTGTCCATATAGATTTTCCACCATCCTATTGAGGTGTGTCATCTCTATGCAAATTACATAAACCAAATTTTCAGGCTTAGTTGGCAAAATAGAGGGAAATCTGTATAACCTTTAAAAAATGTGAATTGTTTTTTCAGGGGACCAAAATCCAGCTTTTCTGCATGTTGGTACTGCCTATGAAATCAATTTTAGGTGGACTTTTGCAATTAAATTCTAGAGCTTCATTTTTTTAAGTATAAGCAACATTTTAATGTGAACCCTAATGTAAATAACCTCTTTAGTCAACACTGAGATAACAAATATTAAACGGATGCATACCCAATATACATGTATATAAATAAATATAAGGTACCAGCTGAGCAATCAGATGCAAATAAGAGATGCTTCCCARCTCCCTGAGGCCTGTTTTGACTTAGAAGCATGTAAAAAACAAGTTCTTAGTGAGAGTTTTCTAAATTAAAAATACATTCAGAGTATTTAACTTGCTGCTGCCACTTCTCATTCAGGTCTTTGTTTTGTCCAAGAAGCAGGGAGCTGAAGCATCCTTGGAGTCAGCAAGAGACTGCGGATAGCGGAATCAAATGACGCAGCATTTTGTGTCAGATTGCTAAGACATTGCTTATCTGCATCAGAGCACTGGCTCTGTATGTAGATGAGAATTAGGAACATTTTCCACTCTAACAGGCAAAATTCTTCCTTTTCCCAGAATCCAGTGTGCAATTAGCTCACAGAAAGTGGAGAAATCACAGTGAGACCGGTTTGATATTTATGAGAAGGGAATAAAGAGTAATCATTCCCTTCTTCATGTTATAAAATAAAAAGATGGCTATCTCTGAAAGCCCATAATACCACCAGAAAATGAATCTAATTTACTTTACTGAAGCACATGCAATGACACTGGAAGTTTCTTTACAGTATAAGTATTTCGCTTTCGTCATTGATCCTGAGCAATCACAGAATTGAGTCAGAGCCTTTTATAGCCCCAGCAATTTCTTCAACTTTGGCTTCTTTGCAGGAGCACTAATAATTCCTTCACTGTTAACTGCTATGTGGACACCTGTCCACTTGGAACTGTATTGATAATACTGGGTTCATTTCATAAGCAAYTGCTAATTCATCACATGGTAATGATTCTGGCAACTGTCAGGCTGGGTGGTTTCAAATCCACAATGAAAATTAAAGTGAAAACCTTGACCTCCTTCCATTATGGAAGACCACTAACTTCAACTGTCATCCGTGGAACTGTTTGGCAGCTGCTGGGAGAACATCCAAGTTTTGCACTTCTTGGATGTAGATGAGACTCAGAGAGTTGCAAGAAGCAGCCTTCTCCACTCACAATTCTCATTCTAACTGTGGCATACTCAGAGCTGTCACGGGGAAAATTCCTAAAAATGG
>NW_028186523.1:4346349-4387426 GCF_003343005.1 Rhea americana
GGGGGGAACGACAACATTTATGTGCTTCTTTTAATACATTTTAAACAATGCCAACTGCATGATGTACAATGGCCCAGCAAAGGAAAGCAGAGAGAAGGGTGAATTTTTATTATGGTTAGTTATACAGCTACCATAAATGTTAATGGCAATCACATAATTTCATCCTTGTACAGGGCAGTGAAAATTCACCTAAGCGTATCAATCACTTTTCAGACCAGGAAAGGAAGCTTAAGACAGTTCAATGCTGAGATGAAAAAAGTGTGCAGAACAGTGAAAAGTGTTAGCTGTGCAAACTAGCTTGGAAACACACCCAAGAGAACATGAAAAACTAAAATTTTGTCATAATGTCTAATCAGGTAAGATGAGAACATGAAAGAAAGAGAGGATACAATAAATTGTTTACAAATAAAAGAGTCCAGTGCAAAGAGTATCCACAGATAGAAATTCARTTTGGTTTAAGACTACCAAAGCTAGAAGAATAGTTAGGGTGAAAATAACAAGGATGCTGAAAACTCTAATGCTAGAATTGCCCTTGTTTATCCCATGTGCATGGTCATGATAGACAAAAAACAGCTTAAATTGTGAATATTAACAGGCAGCAGATAATCAGGTGTATGTGGGTGGGGGAGATGAATGGCCAAAATTAAACATTTGAACTCACAAGCAGAAGCCAGGTACTTGCTAGCTGCAGTCGGTATGGACAAGTAATAAATTTTGGTAACATCTGSACTAAAAAGTGCACATCCTGAATTTTCCAAAATAGAGGCATGAGGCAGAACCATCAATTAGGAGGCTGAGCAGACGACTATTTAGATTGGGAAAACTGCTCATTTTGATTCCCCTGTTAATAAAGTTCCACAGTTTGCTTCAGCTATACTACCCTCTAGTATTTACTCTAAAACAGAAATCTCTATGCTGTTTTTTACTTGTTTATTTGCAAGTGACAAATGCTTGTGGTTTCTAGAGAAAAAGATCTTGAATGTTATTCCTTCCTAAGGGCCAAATTCCAAACCCAAGTATGTAGTATCTGGAAGAAATCAATCGTTGGAATAAAATCACTGTGAAATCAAAGGGAAGAAAGACTTTGAGAAAAACACACTTTTGTTGTTAGCCTTTCAGTGAAAAAAAAGAAACTATAAAATGAAAATATTTATTTTTATTTACCTCAAAAGGCTAAAGCTAAAATTGTTACTGTCTGTGAATTAGATAAAGAGACAGCAGCTGTTATAAAACTATATTATATTATATTAAAATTCACAGTAAAATTTAGGTTTCTCTGTATTCAGCCTGTGCAAAACCATCTTAGAAATTAAAAGACTGAACTGGGAATTAAGCCTAATCCAATTTTTTATGCGATTCCCTAAAAATATGCAAGACCACATGAATATTTTTTGCCTTCTTAAAATCTAAAACTAAGCGGAAAACAAGAAGCAAAAAAATGCAAGCTTTCAGAAATTATTTCTATTCCATACCAGTCTGCAATCAAAGCTTATGAAATGAAAGTGGTGAGAAGACAAAGGGAGAAGACACATGGAACAATCAAGTGGCTAGGGATCTCACTGGAACTTGATACCAAAACACCCTTCTTAGTCATTCTTGTTGAAACCATTTTATTTCATACTAATAAATCAACATTTCACTGGGCCAAAAAGAAGCATGTAGGATCTTACCACTACTTCTAGAACCACCCTTACTTTTCCCTGCATTATGAACATTTATTTATACAAAGCAAGAGAGCTCCAACGCAGAAAAAATGAGAAACACTGGTTCTGATGAAAGACAAAGAAAGAAAGAATGGAAAATGAAGGGACTGAGGTATGACTAGGAGAGACATGACTAGGAGAGACACAGATTCATGACTCCACTCTGCTCAGTTCATTTTCAAATTTACGTTTACCAATCCCTGTGGACTAGTCTAGCTCTAATTCAAAATAGATTGTTGAAAGCAGATCTACAGAGTGAGTCTGTCTCACTACACTATTACTATTACTACCTTCTCTTGCTCTTGAACAAGAATTTCATTCCGGACTTCATCAAAAATCCCTGAGAAAATTTTCCTGAATCAAACAAGCTGAGAGAATGTTCCAGTTTTTAATTAAAGAGCATTTCAGATGACAATTCCTTCGAGAAACATTTCCTAGCAATTTTTTTTGAAAGATAACTGTGTAACAGAAGGGAGGACAATATATACCAGGTAACCTGGTGCAAGAAGTCTTTTCTCCCTTTTGCAGGTGTTAGCTGACTTTCTGCGATAGAAAAAGGCAAACTAGGATCTTTTGATCTCCCTGTTGTTATATTTCCTCCTTCCTTTTTCAGAGAAGATGAGAAACCTCACCGCTACTTATGCTACATGATTGGCTCTGGATTTGTCCCTGGAATGCCAAAACTAACAGAAATTTGAAGGGTCTGGGCCCAAACATTCAAACCAAAAGCAAGTCCACTTTCAAAACTCAAAGGAGACCACAAAACAGGGATTCTCATATTAAAAAGTGAACCAATTCCACCAGCCGCTAAGAATTTTTACAAGGTAGAGAGTACGTTAACTTTCTGCTGTGTTTATCAAAAGTAGATGTAATCAGTAATACACAGAACAAAGCCCGTGAGCTAAGAAGTTGTGCACGGGTAGCAACATCATATCATCGACACTATGTGTTACTCTAAGCAGAATTCAGGACTTTATGCAGGGAACAGCTTTCGTGGCTCTGTGAGGAGATGACTGCATGCCTGAATGTCAGCAACATCTATCTGCAATGCTGAACTCTGACTATTTTAAGTTGCTCTATTGCATCCCATAAACACAGAAAAACCTTTAATCATGAGCATAATCTGACCAAAAAGTCTCCAGCTATGTTTTCAGAACAGGTAAAGTGTCTAGATGGCTCCAGAAGATCACTACATTTCTTCGGTTTCGTGAGCTGCCAAGGCTAGGATTTAATTCATCAGTCAGTAAGCATATTTGTGTGATTAACAGAAACAAATTATAAGAATATGACAGAAGAATGAAAAAGCTGTCAAAAGACTATTAAGTTCTTTTAATTACTACAATTAATTGATATACTGGGAAAAAATCATAGCTTCTCTCCCAAGCAGACTTCTATCCTATCTGCAAACAACATTGAGGACGATGTCACCAGTGACAGGCAGTATATGATACCCCGTCAGTTAGGAGCAGATAATAAGAGAGAGATTATGGGCTTCATAAACTCATAAAATAACAAAAAGTTTCTAATATTTAACTCTTTCTTTGATATACTTAGAAAATRTATAAACATGCATTCTGTAAGGGCTTTTTTCCTCATATATATGTCACCCCTAAATAGCACTTAAACTTTTAATGTTTCCCTAAATTTACCCTTCTTGAAAATAACTGGCTAGAGCTTAGAGAGCTCYGCAAGTACATGTAATGATAAAAATGTATTTTGACTCCTATTTAGCCCAAAGTGTTATGTATTCCCTACTTCCTGGGTATAAAGAGGAAAATATTTTTAGAAGCGCTAAGCAAGCGAAAAGAGTATTTACTGATACATAAATTGCATGTTTTTTGCGAAGGTCRTGAGATAAAATTGGAATTGCTTTAAAATAGCTTGTGCTTTGATTAGCCATTTTCCAGCCTTGCCTTCATTCATGCAGATTCATTAATATACCTCTAGAACTGTGATTATACCAATATTCAGAAGGTTTTTCTTTCAATAATTAGTACTCTAATTCCAAATTAAGTACATTCAGCAACTACTGTTCCTTCAGCTGAAAAGAGATTGCAGGAAAAAATACATAATTTTTTCATTAATATTTTTTAGTTGTAGTTGTCATGAAATAAAGATGTTTTCCTAGGTCTTCTTACCAGAATACTGCTGTTATTCTGCAATAGAACTGTAGAAAGGTAAGAGTGGAAGGGACATTGTCTAGTCTTATCCCCTGAAAATCAAACATCCAGTAAATCTTTTCCAAGAAGACGAAGTATCTTTAACTAATTAGTTAGTCAAGTTAGTTCATCTCATTTATTCTAACCCTGCTTCTCCTTTCCTACCTCCAAATACCACCAAGAAGGAGACTCCACCCTTCTTTTTGGAGAAGGCAGTTTTCTCCAATGATTCCCTCCTCCTTTTCTCCAAACAGTATGTGTTTTCTAATATTTACCCTAATCTAAAGATTTCTAAGCCCTTTTGGCCACTGAGAACAAATGGTCATCTTTCTCTTAGAATGGCCATTTTACATATTGGAAGACAGTTATCAGTTTTCTCCTTCTTGACAGGACTTCTGAATACTTTTCTCATCTAWATATTAAAATAGAATAGTACATACAGTAATATTAGCATGTTCACTAAATGACAATACAAGTAAAATTTATTGTTTCAGTATGCAATAGACTAATGATTTCAAGGCATAATTTCACTTTACACCTCGCAATGCCTTATGTGCCCTTACATTACCAAGGAAAATATCCAAGCATTGGAAGCTTTTGTTTTTAAAACTTTAGTATTAACACAAAACAAATTGGGGTYTGCAAATGCCCTAAGATATGGCCTATCGGTAGTCTCACACTAGTTGATATCAATACTTTTGAGTTACAGAACGATGTTTATTAATTAAACTAATCTGAATTAGCCTTCTTGGTCTACTTTTAGCCATGGAAGCTTTCTGACCTTGTCATAATCTCAGTGTAAATTTGGGGTCTTATCAATTAAAATCAGCAGAGCTGAATTTACAAGAGGGTAAATGTTATCTGAATTTTGTCTCTTATTTGACATTGTTTTACTCAGTTTAACTTTCAGACAATACATTAATTCAGATAACAAATCACAGCATATTCTGAAACTATAAAACTCTAATTTGCACACTGAAGTACTAAATGAACTGCAAAACAAGAATTAAATCTGATCTCCAGAACTAGTAAAAATATTAACTTGTGGTGTCTAGTTTGAGAGGTATGAATGTCATCTTTAAAAGACTGATAAAAAAGCTTCTGTGAACAGTGGTAATGTATAAAATATTAATCAAGAAGAAGAATTAACTTTTTTTTTGTCTGGTATATATCAGTTCTTTTCATCACTTCTCATTCCATCCACAACACAGAACAGAAAATAATGGCGTATTATTCTCTGTGAGATTTTTAGAAAATTTAAGATGCTTTAAGGGTCAGCAGTGAGATGATCATTGTCAAGGAAGGGGTTTCTCAAGCTGTTCCCATAGAACACAGAATTAACACAGCACATTAGTCACCTCAGTGCTGTGATGCTACATTGCGATACACCACACCATACCATGGAACTGCTTCAGCGTTGCCAACTCATGCAAATCACACAATAATTGGTATTTTCCCTAAGGCTGGTATAATGAGATTACGGAAAAATAATACTTCTTTTAAAAGTAATACAATTCTGAGCCATATGCTTAGGCTAAATCTCAAAGTCATGCTTCTTCTTGATGTTAAAAAGCCACAACTCGAAGGAAATGAGTTCTAAAAATCATTGTAGTTAAAATTTCTCAATTTAAAAGTCAATGGATATCTTCTGAAAGCTCAAGTTGGCAATACTGCAGGAATACTAGCATGTCCCATTCCGAAGCCACAACCTCAGTACACGCTCTTCCACCTGCCTCTCCATCATGTATTATGTGGGGCTTTTTGGATTAGAACTTTATTAATCTTTGGTATGGAAAACAAATCAAATATGAATCTTTGAGGGAAAAAAGTCTTATTATTTAATTGAAATTATCTATCTTACTGTTAAGATAGATGTTTGCTGTTGCCTAAACTGTTGAAGAAACACAGGGTTGTGTGTATTCTCTGTCATGGAGTAGCATGGATAGCTGGCAAAAGGGCCGTGTTGGCAATGGCCTGGCAGTTCAAGAAGATTTACTGTGTTCAGAGAGGCCTTGGAGAAACACGGGATATTTATGTGACATGAACTGACATCATATAGTGACTACTTAAAGTGTTTTACAGTTTGAGTCCATTGAATATTGCTAGTGGCAATATTGTTTATGCACACTGCAATCACTGCACAGGTTTCTTTACTTTTTCCAAAATTGTATTTAAGTTGCACAATGGAATGCTGTAACTATGCACATATATCACAGTGCTCATCCTTTATATAATTACATTGTACTTAAAACAAGCAGAGTAAGAGATGCTGTTAATTTTCTAGAACCCTTCTATCATGACTGTTCATTTAATTTAAAAAAACAAAGCAGCAGCAAGTGACTTATTCTAGCCTTTCATGCCATGACTCTGCAGATTAAATAATCGTAATGTATTGTGCCTTAAAGTCTTTTGGAAACAAGTCAGAAAGGCATAGACCTGCCTATATCATGTATATTACATAGATGCTCTCATATATAAAACTAGGAATTAATCAGAGACCTGTATAACTTAGAATGTGAATTTTGTACTATAGCATTTATAACTAGCAAGATGCAGTGGTTGGAATAAAGCTGTTTCAGCCCTAAATAATTAGAGACTCGACTTCTCCAAAGAATTCAGTGTCAACTGCAAGTAGTTGAAAGGCATAAGCTAAAAACACACATTTTTATAAGACATGCCTTCAGGGCTTTCTTCCTGTGTGGTCCTGGCTTTCACAATGTCGGGTCAACCGGCCCTGTTCTGCGGAAACTAGGGCATGCTGCAGGCTATATCTTCTCTTCTCTTCTTTGAGAGGAGTCAGATGAGAGTTTAAAAATGACTGTTTTTAGGTTTTGTTCCCTGTCATCTTTACATACATTTACTGTGRTAGACTTTGCTGTCCTACTGTAAGTCTATGTTTAAAACATAAGCTATATATACTTCATTTTGTCAACAACTTAGATTAAAAGCCAACAACTATGCACTACAGATGAGGATGAAAAGTAAATATTTCACTTTTTTCTCTCCCTTTCTTTTTAAATAAATAGCTCATAAGAATTTGGGCCATAGGCACCTTTTTTTTCAGACATTTTTCAGTACCAGCCAAGGTACAGTGCAAAGTAGGGCCCAGTATCTGAAGTATTTAATAATATTTCACTTCTTCCTGTAGTTTTAAGAATGTTCATAGCATTCACTATTTACTAATATAAGTCCAGTGAGGTGCATTGAAAATTAATCCTACTTATTAGTCCTGTATATTCATTTCATTTTCCATGTGTCTTTCATACCAATTTTTCCTACTGTCACAACTCCATGAAAATAATCAGATTCAAAGAAGAAGAAAAAGAAGAAGAGGAARAGGAGGAAGAAAAAGAAAAAAAGTTTTACACTCAAAGTTCTTTTGAATAATACTTAGCACCAAAATATCTCAAAATCAATATTTGTTGKTTTTTCTTATTATAAACTTGGAATTGAGTTTCTATCAGAAAACTTATTTGCTTAAGAGAATTGCTGTTTTAGGTGCCTTTAGTCACTAACTCATTGCTTCTGATTAAATGGAGTAATTTAAAATTAATTAGACTGAGAGATTAACTACCTTTTGCTAAGAAACAGTTAAACATTTTGCAAAGATACTTCCATGTTGTTGGAAATCTTTTCTCTCCTAAGTTTTTCTGCAGTCACACRCTACCCTTAGACAAATGTGTTCTTGTCAGATCTACAGCAGATGACTGTACATTTGACTTTTCAAAGATCATCTTCCTATGGCTACCCTCTGAGAGAGAGTTCCTGTCTTCTCCTGCTCTGAAAAAGGGCCTTGGATATTCTTCCACTCAAGGAATCAGCTACAGCACCTAAACCACTTCTAAAGCACAGAATAAATACACACCATAATACTCCCTGGAATCTTGGTCCTCTGTTATCAAAACCAAATGATCTCCTGTGTGCACTCTGCCTCTCTTCTTTTCTTTTAGACACACCAGGGGTAGGGGTCATATACTCAGATTTCATCCCAAGATGATGTGAAGAAATGTGCAAGGGYATGCACCTCAACACCAGAAAAAAAACCTCCTGGGTTCATCAGCTAGATATCCCCACTGCATACCAGCAGCATTTTTCAGTAGGTCCAAATGAGTTTAGCAACAACATGGGAGCCATGACTGGGTAGTAAATATAGTAACTCAGAACAGCTTCTTTGGAAACCATAGGAAAAAGCAGCGAGAGAAAATTTTGATGCAAATCCCTGTTTGCRTCTGGTTACCTTCCTTCAGTGTTCTCCCTTAGATCTTACACCTGTCCCAACATAACCTCCATCTCCTTTTCGTTAGTTCAGTGTTCCACCGCCTGCACCTCCTGAATTTGACCAGTCCTGTTCATCTTCCTTCCCCAGGAGTAGGAATGGATAGTCATGATAGTCTTCAAATTAGTTAGYCCACTATTTTTTCTCTTAAGTGCCAGCACAGGGGTTGTCTAAAGCCATTTCCTTACTTCTCTGTGTGCAAGTTGTCTCATGCAGAAATTAACTCTTTAAAATCAGGTACAATATAATAATTAAATCAGCTAAGAGATGAGAGTCTTAGGATATTCACAGCTCATTAACAATTTTGATCTCTCTCAGGGCTATGACTTGGAGCGCGAACATACAATCTTCAGAAACTGAAATTCCATCTGCTATAGGATRTATCAAAATTCTGGCTTCCTACTAAGTCCTTTAAGCTGATTCAGATTTTACTTTAGCTACCTTACAAATTATCAGCTAATCTTTAGAATGAGTACATTACTATCTTACAACTGGAAAAAGATTAGTCAAAAGTTGCTGTTTCCAAGTATCAATAAAGAGATTATGAATCTATGACAACTCAAATAYGGTATATTTACTTAAAATCCATCTCATTGTAAATGCTATATAAAACCCCTCATTCCTGGAATGCTGCATAAAGAATGCATCTTCCTCAAATACATCAGCAGCAAGAGTAGGACTAGGGAAAATGTGGGCCCACTRCTGAATGGGGYGGGGGCCMTGGTRWSAAGGGATACAGAGAAGGCAGAATTACTGAATGCCTTCTTTGCTTCAGTCTTCACTGCTAAGGGCARCCCTCAGGAATCCTGTAGCCTGCACGTGAGGGAGAAAGTCTGGAGAAGGGAAGAGTTTCCTTTGGTTGAGGAGGATAGGATTAGAGACCTTCTGGGCAGGCTAGACATCCACAAATCYATGGGCCCRGATGGGATGCACCCACAGGGACTGAGGGAGCTGGTGGATGTTGCCAGGYCACTCYCCATCATCTTTGAAAGGTCTTGGAGAACTGGAGAGGTGCCTGAGGACTGGAAGAAAGCCARTGTCACTCCAGTCTTCAAGAAGGGCAAGGAGGACACAGGCAATTATAGGCCAGTCAGCCTCAMCYCCATYCCTGGAAAGGTGATGGAACAGCTCMTTCYGGATGTCATCTCCAGACATATGRAGGAAAAGAAGGTGATCAGGAGTAGTCAGCATGGATTCACCAAGGGGAAATCCTGCTTAAGCAACCTGATAGCCTTCTCTGATGGAATGAGTGGCTGGGTAGAKGAGGGGAGAGCAGTGGATGTTRTGTACCTTGACTTCAGCAAGGTTTTTGACACTGTCTCCCATAACATCCTCCTAGRYAAGCTCAGGAAGTGTGGMTTAGACGAGTGGACAGTGAGGTGGATTGAGAACTGGCTGAAAGGCAGAGCTCAGAGGGTCATCATCAGTGGCACGGAGTCTAGTTGGAGGCCTGTGGCTACTGGCTTCCCCCAGGGCTCAGTACTGGGTCCCATCCTGTTCAACTGCTTCATCAACGACCYGGATGAGGGGACAGAGTGCCTCCTCAGCAAGTTTGCTGATGTTACCAAGTTGGGAGGATTGGTTGACACACCTGAGGGCTGTGCTGCCATTCAGAGAGACCTGGACAGGCTGGAGAGCTGGGCAGAGACCAACCTCCTGAGGTTCAACAAGGACAAATGCAGAGTCCTGCACCTAGGGAGAAATAACCTTAGGCACCAGTACAAGCTGGGGGCTGACCTTCTAGGGAGCAGCTCTGCAGAGAAGGACCTGGGAGTGCTGGTGGATGACAAGTTGACCATGAGCCAGCAACGTGCCCTTGTGACCAAGAAGGCCAATGGTCTCCCAGGGTGCATTAGGAAGAGTGTTGCCAGCAGGTGGAGGGAGGTGGTCCTGCCCCTCTACTCAGCCCTCGGGAGGCCTCATCTCGAGTACTGTGTCCAGTTCTGGGCTCCCCAGGACAAGAGAGACATGGAGCTGCTGGAGAGAGTCCAGCATAGGGCTACAAAGATGATCAGAGGGCTGGAGMATCTGCCCTATGAGGAACGGCTGCGAGAGCTGGGCCTCTTCAGCCTGGGGAGGAGAAGACTGAGGGGGGATCTTATCAATGTGYATAAGTACCTGAAGGGAGGGTGTCAAGGGAACAGGGACAAACTCTTTTCAGTTKTCCYRTGTGACAGGACAAGAGGCAATGGGCAGAAAYTGAAGCACAGGAAGTTCCGYCTGACCGTGAGGGGGAATTTCTTCCCTGTGAGAGTGACGGAGCACTGGACCTGGTTGCCCAGAGAGGTTGTGGAGTCTCCTTCTCTGGAGATCTTCAAGGCCTGCCTGGACGCAACCCTGTCTACCATGCTCTAGGTGACCCTGCTGAGCAGGGAGGTTGGACTAGATGATCTCCAGAGGTCCCTTCCAACCTTACTGATTCTATGATTCTATATTTCAGAAGGTTTTAATCAAAGAGAAAACAGSTTCCTGATCCCAGGATTTTACAGGTCATTTTACACCTGAAGCCTGTTTTCAGTATTTCTGGAAGTGTATTTTTCTCAGTGACAGATCCCAGGCCTCCACTTCACTGCAGGGGGAGCTATGCAACTACAAAAATTGGTCCCTACATCAAAAAATGCTTAATTTCACCAAAGATCATTCAGCAGCCTGGACCTCAATGGGCAATACACAGTCTTGACAGTTTTGCATCTACCAAGCATTTTTCAGTAACACAGGACAGGTTTTTTGAGAATAAAGCATTATCTATTAATCTACATGAATTACTAATGTAAAGAAAAGCCCTTGCTTCTGAACACCCAGCTTTCTCTCACTTCCTCTTGCCTACTTAAAAACATCCCTCCTAGACAGAAGGTGAGCAGGTAGGCAACCTGACCCTACTCGCAATCCCCCTTACTGCCACCATGTAAAAATTTCAGGACTGGATTCCCCCTCAGTTCTATAAACAATTTTCTTATACAAATCCCTTAGCTTTCTCTTCATGTCTTCAGGTACAGTCAGGTCATCCTCGCACATAGATCTCTGGATTCAAGTAGAGAAAGGGCTGAAATGAGACTTTTCCTTTTGGTCTTCGATTCCTTTTAGAGGTTCAGACTAATTCCGTGGCTATACTGACAAATTTTCAAGACTTACTCATACCTGCATACTCATACRCATGCCTGCATGTCAAAAAACCAAATTAGGTAAGTTCATTGAGATCAAAYCAATATCAATAAAAATGAGAGGGTGAACTAAATTATTTGTTTTATGAAAATAAAGAAAAAAAAATGTTTAGTTTCCACACTCTCACTTACCTTAAGCATAAAACCTGAGGGACTCAGCCTCTAGAAGCTGGTACCCCCTGTACCATGAGTGCACTTATCTTCAGTCGGTTTCCATGTCTTGTACTTTCTACTTCAGTATTAGCTGACTCCTTTTCTGAGAAGATACAATCTTTTGAGAAGACCTTCTGTTGATCATACTAAGTAAATCTAACAGATGCACAGACTAAAAAAAGAAAGCATCTCAAAAAGCCTGGGTTGTAAGGTCCTCCAGATATTTCTCAAGCAACTAGTCTCTGAAGACGACTACAGGTTAATGACACAATCTCTTCTTGAAAAAGTTAAGAGGTTCTATTTCAAAGGTTAGCATTTAAATTACCAGTTGGAAAACACTTGGGTAACAAGATATTGTCTCTGTTCTGGAAGATAAAGATCAGAGTCTTTGAAGATGTTCATGCATCTAATCTCTAAAAATAACTTTGTGGATGACCGCTTATATGTTTTTTATTTGTGTCTGGATTGTAAAGCAATGAATCTTTAATAAAGCARCATTTACAGCAGCCTTGGAAGGGTGCTCAAGAAAGGAAGAGGGCATTTATTTAGCAGAATGCAAGTTCCTTCAAATCACAGATATATAAAAGATAAAATCTCAGATTCACCCCACAAAACATGCAGAGCCATCTGTAAAGCCGCCAGTGAATTTGCTCACAGAGCTCCCCAAAGAGCCAGATGCCACCACTTGAACACATTCCCAACTTAGTCATCTGAGTACTGCAGGCAGGAGGGAATAGCAGGAAGTTGAAGGGTCAATGGTATGCCAATTATGTTCTGAAAAGATGAAACGGATTTTTGGAGAAAATTAAACTGAAAGGACGTCATGCCAAACAGAATGTGCTTTAGCAGCATAATTTAATACTAGAAATAAATGTGTGTGTCATTTTGGAGTTTTTAGAATATGAAAGGCATGAAAATTGTGCTCTGATAATAATACAGAATGAAAATGTGGCAAAATTCCCCATAATTAAAAGATGTAGTGAAGACACTCATGCAACTTCTGGTTTTGATTCTCTGCACTTYTCCAATCAGGGCTTTGTTTCCAGAACTTATTCTTGCAGTAGAATTAAACCAGGCATTTAAAATCTCATTTTCTTATGCACCTGTTTCTCTGTTTTACTAGCACTAGCTGCTGCAATTTCTGTAAATGCGCAAAGGCTGATATTTGGTCTTAAAGGCTTTTGTAATAGATGCAGCTTAACAAAAGTGGATAAATAAAGACATATTCAAGTACAGTTAAAATGTGTATTTTATACCGTTTCATCTCTGTAGCTTCTTCACATTGTATTACCAACTTAGCATTGAGTCCAAAAGTCTTAAAGATGCCACAAATTACCTGACACAAAAATAATAATGAAAGTATCAATCAAGRATAAAAGGTGAACAAAATGAATATATGTAAGTTTCTAGGTTAATGGAAGAAGACCACTACCACAAGACAKTAGCTCAATCTGAACCCGTTTCCCTGATGTCTTTCCCCATTTCATGCCCACAGGGGTCCCTGCCTGGTAGGACAGAGGTCCTTCCTCTTCGTCTGCTGGTCTTCTTGTTCCACCGAACGAAAGAGGAAACACCTCTCCTCCTTCCACTTAGCTGGACCCTCAAGAAGTCCAAAAGGAGCTAGCAAGAATGGGAGAGGTGAAAACGGTGGCTGTGTGAGCCCCACATGTGCCCCGGTCAGCTTTGCCATGCTCCATCCCTCTAACTCCAGCTTTAGCCTTGCCAGGCTGAGCTAATGTCTCACAGCCCATACTGGAGACTTGTGGGCCAGACTACATTGAGCCATGGCTCACAGTTTGTGTACAAAAATTCCCATCATCAAAAGAAAGACTTGTGCCTCTCCCTTCCCCTTTCCTATCCATTTCCCCCTCCACTGCTGCTAAGAGACTGCACAGATATCAAGCCATACTCATCTTCCCTTTTCTTCCCCCCCAACTGCCAGTTATTGCAACGATTTTTCACTCCATTATTTCATCATGTCAGGCTAATGATTAATTTTCTTTTTCCTTATACCAAGACTTTACTGTCCCYTTCACATCCCCATTCCCTAATATGGGATTATTCTAAGCAGTAGCGGAATAGGTCCAAGGTAGTTTGTGATATATTTTCCTGAAACAAAAACATTAACTGGATTTCTCTCTTCTTCCTTACATTTGAGAAATACTGTGATCCTCTTCTGGTTTTGTAATACCAGAAATATATGATATGTCACTGCTCTGACGTTCAAAATTGGATCATATATAGCAGCCTCCTGTGGCAATACCAAAAGCAGCCTTGTGTGCACTTTGTTTTCGAGGCTGCATGACTATTTCCCCTTTCTTCGACAGAATAAATTTTATTCATGAAACACAATTTCTGGCACATGAAATAAAGCTGCTTCTAGATTGTACCCAAATCAAAAATAAAAACTGAGTCTGAGCTACAAGTCACAATCCCAGCACAGTCTTCATTTTGTGCACTATCCTGTCAGCATTGCTTGTTTCAACTTTTTATCAAGTTACTGGGGGCTTGTCAGTATAAGGGTCACTCAAGAAAGTTAATCCGAATTAATTTTTAAAATGGATTATTCCAACCATATTAAACCTCTGTGTGGACACTTCATTCAGAATTACAGCACACTTAATCTAACTAATTTGCTCTGGAAATTAAGTTAAATTGAATCAAGACACCTTTAATTCTTATTCAGGGTATCCACATGAGAGTTAATGTCATTTAATTAATCCACTGTGGATTCACACTTCTATKTAATTTGGATTACTTTTCTGGAGGGTTCCAATACAGAATATCCCTGACACTGGATYTGGGCCAGAATTTTTAGAAGATGAGATTCCCCCTTTTCAAAAATGAAACACTGGCCAGTAATACAATTAAAACTTTGTGATAGAAAGCCAGCCTAATTTGATTTATTTCTATCATTTGAAAAGTGTTAGGCTTGATGAGTTAAAACAATATTATTCCTTTGAAAAATATTGTCATTTGATTTTTTTTTAAACTGAAATTAAATTCGTATGAAATTATTTGCTTATTAGCGGTATCACTAGTAACCCATAATAGACAGAGCTCAATAAGATTAAACAGACTTTTCCTCTCCCTTTTCTTGACTATTTACTTCATTTGTCATATTTTTTGTCTACCCATATTTCAGCATACTGTTAGAGGTTCAGACTCTCCTCCTGCTTCCTCAACGGTCCTACAAGGCAGCCTTCAACAATAACAAAACTGCAACGCCATTATGGTMTTAAACAAGCAACTCCATTGACTTTACCTTAATGCTTTGAAAAAAATTCATGATGGGGGTATTCAGAGAAAGYAGTGCAATATGCAAGTCTTGGTGAGCTCTCTAACAGGCCACCAACAGAGAATTTCTTTCAAAGAGCTTGATTCTAACTTAAGACAGGACTTAGTGAGTGTTTCTGTCAAATAGCAGGAGGAAAGACTGAGGTTATCTACGGGAGGTGTTGCTCAACCTGATGGTCTGGAAGAGCCACAGTGCATACCATTCYGGGTCTGCAAACATGGACACTATCCCTCTTTATCTATGCCCAACAGGAATAATAAGGATCGCACTGAACCTGCTCAATTTCCATTTCATCAGCTGAAACAATACRCAATGATTGAGCAATTCTTATCTTTTTAGCTATTACCACTGGCAAACTGCAGATAAGCCTCAAGTTATCACTAGGTCAAAATTTACTCCAGTAAGGAAGTGTTGCAAGTATGAAGGGATGGCATTAATAATGATACCAGACAGTGACTAGATGTGAAGCACCAGACAGGTGCCTGCAGAAATAAGGAGAAAGGGTGGATGTGGACATGGCTAATGTTGTCACTTGGAGGCCTAAACACAAATACTTATGCTTATGCCATTTCTTATGCCAATCAAACAGAGAGGGGAAGTCCCTGTGGGTCTGGGAGAATACATATGCACATGCTTCTGAATAAAATGCTCTAACACTGCCTTTCTGTAAAAATTACTTGTGGGAGATTTTGGATAAAATTATCCTTTAACAATAAAGTAATACTATTTATCTTGCTTTCTAGAATAGAGGTAGTATTGCTTATTGGCAGAATTTGGGTCTCTTTTACAGAGACATTTTGCCCTGACAGCAGAAAGTTGATGTAATGCAATAAAGCACTGGCAGAAGAGATTTAAAGGATGTAGAAATAAAAAAAGAGACTATTTTAATCAATTTCAATTATGAAATTCTACTCTATTTAGCAGAATAGCTTTGAAAAAATAAATTTTCCTGCAAATAGTGCAAATAAAGTTTTTTTGTATTTTCTAAACAATGCAATAAAAATCGCTTCAAAATGGAGCCCATCCATTGAAATTTAATCATTGCTGTCACTTCCTAGCAGCAAAAAAACCCAACAATGACAAAACAGTCTCAGTAAATTTAACAGTTGGCAATTTAGACGAATAGGCTGCGGTCAAATACTTTTTGCTATACTGATATTCACTGACAGCTGTCAATAACTGGTTGTTATTTTTAGTTAATTTATAATTATGTTCTTCCTGACTTTAGCACATGAAGGAAAACTTCTTTCAGGAAAACCTGGCACATCTGCTCTCTAACATTATCAACAAGGATGAACAATTTATTTTAKAACAACTAACACTCCTGCTTGCCTGCGGTTTTGCAAACTCACCAGAAAAAACGCGTTTACCTTTCTTTTATGAATGAAGGAGCGTCCATACCGAAAGGCATGTCCCTCGTCCAAATTTACTCTACTTTCCCTTCAGGGAGGAAAGCTACATGCCTTATCTTAGCACATTTACCATTCACCTCTTCATACCTTCAGTACCTTCAGCTCTTGATTACGTTACAGGTCACTGACAGTTCATTGTTCTTTACTTACTCCCAAGCGCCCATCACAAATCTGTCTTAGAGTTTAATGTAGCAGCACTGTTGTAGGCATGATGGCCTAAGGATAAAAGGGAAGAAAGCTTGCAGGAAGGGGAAATATCTTTTATTAGTTCTGATACAGCTGAGAAAAGCAGGTAATAATTAGGACACGCTGTCTCTTCATCAGACCCCCTTGTAATTCCTGCACAAAACGGAGCTCTGACTAGAAAAATGGGCATTGCTCACATCGGGATTGAGATGACCTGCTTGATTGTGCTAATTCCCCCCCACAAAAAAATCTCCTCATTAGCTACTGCTATTATTTGCCAAGTCTAGACATATTAGCCATCATTGTCAAGATATGGATTTTATAAGCACTTTGGTTATTGTCTCTGCCTAAGAAAGTTCACAGGTTAAAGGTCCAGACCTGCTTAGCAAGGTTTCAAATAGTTGTACTTAGTGTGATTAGTACAACCAGTAGTTGCACAAACAAATTCTTAGTGCAGAAACAAAYTGTAACATAAGATTCACCAAGTAAATGAAACAAATACCGCAGGGAAGAAAACTYAGAGGAATCATAAGAGCTGAATTTCAAATAAAATGGGAGCTGATGTTCCATTACTTTGCTTTACGTACACCTGTATATACTTGGGTACAAAATACCAGGATTTTGTTTGGGTCTCAAGCTTCATTTGGCCCTAGCAAATAAGTATGATGAATGACAATTCAGAAAGGCCCAGAATAATTTAGCATGAACTCACTTCATACTTAATTTGCAACCAGTAATAAGCAGTGATCACAACTCACCACTTGCCTTTGAGGATTCAGTCATATCACATTTACAAAGCATTTACAACAACTACCGTTTCAGAATTTTCAACTATTTATAAAGAAACACAAATAAGTGTCAAATGCATTTTTGCTCAAGAAAGCATAGCTAATACCTGTCTTGCATTAGACTGCATCACCTAATATTATTCATATACTTAGAATACTAAACCACCTATGGTATTAAAAAAAAATCTCATGAGGAATCCTAGAAGGTAAAAAAACCCTTCATACATACTGTAGTTTACAGTTATGAAGCCTACCAATTAGCTGGTAGCATCAGCTCTTCTTATTCTTCCTGTGTATAAAGCATTTATCTTTGTACTGCTGTAAGACTAATGAAATACCATGACAATTCTTTTGACTTTACGCAAAGAGAACATTGACGTTTTCTAAAACTAACTAATTTTTCACTGGAAGTTGTGCATTCTGGTAAAAAAAGTCCTCTCTGCTCCTCTACAAAACCAAAAAGAACAGATAACAGCTATCTGTGRTACAAAACAATTATTCTTCTAACCTCAGCACAAATTACGTGATAAATTTCATAGGCAAACAAATACAACAGCTGGAGATGGGCTAATGTAATAGAGCCACTTGTGAAAAGGATAGATCACCTTCCCACCTGAAACCTCGTAACAGTGAACGAGAGTAGTGGAGGTGGATGGAGGGCTCTGGGATGAGGAGGAAAAGGGCAGGAACAATCTCAGGGACTAGGAAAAAAAATWAAAAAAGCCAGGAAGACAGGAGGAAAAGAAGGGAAAAACCTTTTGGGAAGCTATTTACAACAGCAGCCTCTGCCCAGTCTTCTTTCTATGTTCCCTCTATGACCAAAGGAGGAGAYAAGCTCTTCCAGGGCAATAATTTCCAGCGCCTATCGTTACTTTTCTGCTGTCAACTTCCCTCCTGGGAGAGACTCCTTCCTCTAACCTAGAAGAAGAATTAGGTTTCCTAGGGTAAGTTCAGTCTTGGTAAAACCTCATTGTGTGATTTTCAAAAATGTTAATCTACTAACTTTTTAAAGTCTTTTTAAAGATCAAAGCAAAATTTTGCACTGCTTTCAATGGCAGTATAGTTTGGCTGACCCTTAYTACTAGTAGATGTCTTACCCTGAGCTCAGTGGTGAACAAGAGAAAAGAGGCAACCACAGAGCGGCCAGCTGAAGGCTGCAACTGTGCAAAGCCAAGCAGCCTGAGAACAGCACAATGCCTGAGCTAAATTCAGTTTCTGAGATCTTGATCCTAGAAATATTCACTGGCAACTTTGGAGAATATCTATCTCAGTGCATCCCCTTAATAGAAGGGCAGAATACTTCTTTGTTTTTGGATCACATTCACAGCTACGGTTGACACAGAAAACAACTTGACCAGTTGTATTAATGCTGAAATATTTCTACACGTCAGAAGCAGTTCTTTTGTCACCTAGGTAAAWTCATAAACTATGATGCCTATGGCATTTGAACATTTCCAGGCTGAGGCAGTAGCTGAACTGAACTTCAGATTGATTTTTGGATGTAAATGCTCGATTTCCATCTTTTTTTTTWTATATATATTTTGGCATCATGCTCAATATCTTAGTTCCTCCTCCTGCCAATCAGGAATTATGGAAGGATAGTACAAGTCCTTCAGAATGATGTTGTAACTAAAAAAAACATTCTTGTTTCAGAGATTATAAGATAATATATTAAAGAGAGTCAAGAGAGGTCTAAGTAGAGGGTAATATATCTTTTGTTTCAACAGCTTTGTGTATTTGAGTACTTAAATTGGATTTCAACCAAGGTACTTTCTCACAGCTTAGGAGTATTTGTAGCTAATGCATGTGACCACAGTCAACATATCTAGCTATCATGAAGTTCTACTGATACCAAATGTATTCTACCAAGGAGGTATTACAAACAATTCATTACTCTCTCATCCATAAACAACTACATAGTATACTAGTATACAACTAGATAGTACAGGACAATTTCTGACTTTGGCCATATCATATCATATTAGCTATCTATTCCATCAAATACCACCCTATTATTTCAGAAAAATAAGTGCTGCTTTTATTTTTCTATCACAGTCCACTGTTGTATGTTTTATCGAATAATAATTTAATTTTCTTTTTGGTTTTGCTTTTCATGTTTAAATTCTTTCTCATGGAACTTTTAAGGTTATATCAGACTATTGACACAAGTTTTTCTAAAATTATAGAAGKGAGAGAACATTCATGAGGACCTTATTGCCCTCTAATGTTTGTAGACACTATTTTCTTTCCTGCTTTTGCAGACAATCCATAACTGAGGAGAATATAGCTCTATTAACCTTGCTATATCAGCCAGAATGTCAAATTCTGTGTTATAAATCTTCATCTTAATCATTTATGATTAAATATTCAGATGAGATTATGTGCAACCTAATTCTACACATCCATCTCTACTTCCCTAATTGACGACCGACAGCAGCAGAAGGGGAAAAAACACCACCTTTTTGTAATAACTTGCCAAAAGCAARCTTTTGCACACAAATTTCATTTCAAAGCACACATTTGTATTTTGATCACTATGAAAAAAAAATACGGAAGTTTTGTACATTAAATCATAAACCTGTTGCTTTACTAAAGACCATTAAATATTGCCAGTGTTAATCCTAGTAGTCCCCAAACTCTTCTTTTTAAAAAGCCTCAGTGACTTCAGTTCTTCCACATCTGTCAGAGTATTTGACATGCATGCAGTGAAAGTTATATAGGAGCCAACTTTCTAGGGCTCAGTGGGTAAAATTCACCCTTGCGCAGAAGAATAATTTAGGATTCATAAACCACTAAAGCTTCCTCTCAGTCTTTAGCCTGGTACTATTTAGAAATGCTCCAGTTTTAAGCACCAGATTGAAGCTATTTGGAGCCTAATTTTGAGAAGGGCTGAGCAAGTGCATCTTATCCTGAAACTGAAGTAGTTTATATATATCATCACATTTTTCAAAAAATCAAATTAGAAATCTATTGAAGGCACCACTTAAACTGAGACCTGGAAATCAGAGACTCTAAATATGTCAGACCTAACAGGAAACAACATGAAGCCTGTCCTTCTGCCAGTGTGATACTAACAACTCCTTCTTGTTGTCTTTTCTAGAACTGTGCAAATAATAGATTCTTCCATTCAATGAGGGAAAAAAAAAAAAGTTTATCTCAAATAAAATGGGAACTTGGGTAAAGAGAAGAAAAAAAGAAAAATAATGATATTATTTTTGCATCAACCTGGAACAATTATGTTTTGCTTTGACTCATTTAATCCTCTTACTTTTCTGCTCTCTCTTTTAAATGAAGCTAATTCTTAAATGAGAAACACCATTTCAAAATGACAAGTCACATTTTTATCAGGAAACTTCTCTCCCAAACATGTAGACATTTTCACAAAATTACTGGAATAAAGTATCTGCAAATTTGCCCCTTTTCAGCCAAAAGTACTTGCCAAATGCAACCTGAATGTGTTATTATATCCCATTTTGTCAAACTTATGGGGGCGAGGTTGGGGATGGGGAGGGGTAAATTGCCTGGCTCCATCCTCTGCTGCTCTTTCTAATTGCATTTAAATGATCCATACAACTRCTCTCCTGCAACTTCCCTTAGGGGTGATATTTCACAGTCTAGCTAACCTTACTATTGAAATGTGTCCTGTTTCTCAGCAAAAAAATTCACTAGCTTAAAGCACAACCAGAATCGTTTTTGCTGACTTCTAAAAAGAAAAAAGATTAGTTAGCTTTAGGATCAAAAAGTATGGAAGGACAGAATATCAGTGGTACAGATACACAGCTTTAGCAGCGCAAATAATCTGCCATCCAAGATGCCTCGTGTCTATCCATGAGTCCAGATCTATAGTCAAGATTCAGCATTCTTTTGGCCCAATAGTATTTTGTTGTGTTTGAATTAATGTGAGTTACCTTTAAAAAAAAAAAGGAAAAAGAAGCGATTTTTCCATATTGCACACACTTAATATTTGATTTTTATCATATTTCTCTGCTTCACTAATGTGTGACTTCATTTGTAGGGCTTAAAAACCTCTGGCCCTGATTTCTCCACTGCTTAAATATGTGCCTAACGCATGTTTTCTCGCTGAAGTGTTTTCAAGATCAGACTTCTGCACAGATTACTGCAGGTAGCAATCAAGGTGGAAATTCAGGCTTGCTGATGCGGAGCTTGCTTCTGCGAGGGGCAGGCTCCAGCGCGGTCCGGCAGGCGCGCCGCGTGCCGTCCCCTTCCCTCCTCACTGCCACGGCTGCTGCCGCGCTACGACTCACTGGATAAAAATCCCGGCTCAAAGCGGGGAAAAAAGCTGCCGCCGTTCACAGCGCTTGGGTAATCTATTCTGCAACTATTATTAATAAATTTACCATAAAAACCTAATGGCCTGATTCTGTCATTTTTGCTCAAGATGAGTAAGATATTAGTTACTTTGTGAACCGCTGCGTTGAAATCAGCGTTAAAGGCTCGTTAAAGGAGGTACTAGGCCCGTGGGGAATTTCCCGGCGCTAGCGAGGCGGGGGCGCCTCTGCCGCCGGCCCGGCACGCGGGACCACGCGCCTCGTGCCCTCTCGGAGGTGACGCTCCTTTAGCGCGCCGGCACCGCTCGTGACCTGAGGTTCAGCCTAAGCCTTGCTGCTTACCCAGGTGCGGCGCTCGGAACGAGGCAGAGCACGTTGCAGACTCTGTCCAACATGACCAGTTTATTTCTTCAGACTAATCCCGTTTCTGAAGCACTTAGCTTCGTAGAACATTGAAAAAATAAAACCAACAAAACCCTCCATGTCTGAGGTTAGAAAAACTCTAGCTTGAACAAAACAACAACAAAAAAAACCCTCCAAACTGCTGAACAGTCTAAAGGATGTTCTTAAGTATAACTTGACATCTACCTATGTCATTACAATTTTGGACAGAGACTACATAGTCTGACTCAATTAAGCTATATTGTTCTGTTTCTCAATTCGTCTCATTTTCTGGCTCTCTAGTGTTCATTCTGCAGTGTTAGCAGTTAAAAGTTTCAGAACAAAGTATAACAAAACAAAACTCTCATGTTCATTTTAGATTTTGATTTAAGGACAAGACAAAAGACAAGACACACAAAAAAAAATCCTCAATTTGCAGGGTCTGACAAAAGTCTGTTTGTTATAAGCCTAAAAGATCAAAGCGGGAAGTTTTACAAAGTAAAACTACACAGTCTGGTGAAATATCCTGACTTTGTTTTTCTTTGTTTTGAATGGTTTACCCACACCTCACGTTATAAATTCAGACACAATTTTCAGCCACGAGAATTATTTTCCTTGTCATTGTGTGGCTATCTAGGCAAACAACTCAATGCTCATGACAACTGAGCAGTCAGTAAATTCTCACTGAGATTACATACCTAAACTGAGCCTTGTACCTTTTGAAAAGTCTTGGTCCCACACATTTATTATCATAGCAAACTACAAGTACAATTTTATGGCATGCTGCAATGTATGGAGAGCTCTAATTTAACTATGGTTTCGGGGTATGCCACAAATCTAAGGCTTAAATCATTGACTCTGAAGTTTTTAAGCCCCTTGATTTCATAGCATGTGACAATACATCTCTGTGGAACAAAATCAAAATGAAGAAAGCCTGAATTTGTTTTGACTGTATTTCTACCAGCAATTTTTTTTTTATCTGTTTAGCTCATGCCTGGAGAATAAACAAAATCACAATATGTTCAAACCAGCCTATGAAATGCAAACTTCTATCTAATATAAAATTCTGAATTTCAAAACCTAAACCAGCCATTGGTTGGAAATACCTGCAAAATGTTTATGCAGCTGTTTAAGCATAGGTTTCCCTAAGGAAGGAGGAGAAGGAAGAGGCTAAGAGAGCTGCATACTCTCATATCATGCACCACTAACTCCTTATTAATCCCCTTCTTGTACAGCTTCACCAGTAATTTCCTGTGTAAGTATCAATAGTGTTCACTTGCTGGACAGAGTATATACACCACTTTTTCTTCATCTATAGAAAAAGTTGCATTACTGATAGGGTTATCATGTTACTTTGGTTCTATATCTCTTTGGTAAATCCAGCTGCATTTTATTCCATTCTCCCTTTCGATTGTGTGTATTTAGAAAAGTTTTAAAAGAAAAGATGTGTAAAACTTTACTTACTTATAGGTCTACACTTGCTGAATAATTTTCTTTCTCAGTGTCCTAAATATAGAGCTCTATTTGCTGTCCTCCAGTTCGACAATACTACCTCTGTCTTAACAAATTCGATATACTAACAGCTCTTGTAGTATTCTGGAATGGAAATTACTCAGACCCCCAGGTTTTACTAAGATGAACTCATTCACTATTGCTGTCACTGCAGCTGTGGTAATTTCTATTTTGATACCTTCATCTATATTATCTGTCTTCCCTTTGCCACCATGCTAACATCATCATCTTTACTGAAAAATGAGGGAAAGCACTGAGCCATATCTAGATCATCTTTAATATCCATCCACACAAGATAGTGGCTTTCTTATTCTATCTTTTTCTCACTCTTATTATATAGCTGAAGTTTTGTTATTTGTTGTTATTTCTTCCGCAAAGTCCAGCTCAGTTGGGCTTTTTGAAATGCTCATCTTATCCCTAAACATCTTGACCTCTAAGATTTAGCCTGAGTTACTGATGAGGCAAATGGGAAGTGTGTGTGTATGTTGGAGGTGGGAGGGAAGGAGAGGTGTCTCTTGCTTATTCCTAATGTGCTCTTGAAATCCTAATACATACACATTATTTTAGAGTCACACTATAAATTTTTCTCTGTTTTGGAGTTCATATTCTTGGCAATATCAGCATCATTTCCAAAGAAATTCTAAGTCCATACCATTTCCAAAGAAATTCTAAGTCCATACTTATATTTGGGAGTTTCTTCCACTAGCTATTTCCTTCAGTTATAAAATTTTGCACTTTTGAAATAAAGTGGCTATCATTAGTGGCTATCTTTAGCGGCTATTATTTTTTATTTTCTCATGAAATGTAAACTGAAGACACTCATGATCACTCTATTCAAGGTTTTTCAGTATTGCCAGACTTTCACAGTGTCTTAATTTCTTACTAAAAAGTACCTCAATATAAAAACCAAAGCAGTCTAATACATCTTCCTGATATAGTAGCTATTTGATGAAGACTGTCAGCAAACATGAACTCACCATTACTAATGCCTATGTTCTCCAAAATCCATTTAAGTAGTTAAAATTGCCTGTGATGACATAATTTCCGTAGATTCCTGGAATGTCTCTACCTTTCCACAATAGGACTCCAGTAATCCATAGCAAAAACCCAGTACTAGCCCAGGGAAATCACCTTTGCAATCCTTTCCCCCCAAAAAAATTGAATGCATATTATCTGCTCTTGCAAGTTATTACATCAGTGGTATTCAGTAGTATACTAGCAGTTTTCTACTTTGATTTCCCTTAGTAACATGCAATTTTCAAACACCTCTGTCCAGTCATGAACGCTGTTTCACCTGATTCAAGTTCTGCACAGTTTCTCCCACTTCTTCCCTTTTCTTGAAAGGGTTTCTGGCAGGTCTATATTCACATTACATTTTTTTTTCACTGACAACACTCAATGAAGGCACGGATCATTGCCCAGAAACAGTATGTCCTCTGCCCTTTCTATTTTCTCATTAGTTTAGAGATTTTCTTTTTCTTTGACATTCAACTTTTTATTAATATTTCTGTATCTACTGCTATTTTCTCATTTTACTACTTTTGTACTTTTTTTTAAAATATAGATATCAATAGGAACAGTGAACAGATATAAATGAGCTTCCCCAACCTTCTCTTCTTGTTTCTCAGTTTAAAGTCCTTCCTCCAGATACATCAGCTTCAACTTGAGGCAAGTTTCTTAGACAAGAACAGTGCATCTTTAGACATCTCTTTCATCCAGTAGCATATTAATGGATGATGCTTCAGAAAGCATCCTTGAGTTATTTGTTGATTGCCGTGGTTTCACCATGTGGCCATGTTCTTATCCCAGTGCAACATAAATGAAATTTCTGAACATCTCAAAGATGTTTTATAGGAAAGTAGAAACACATATACCACTGACCCTTGCTTTTACATGCATGCATATGATCAGCAAACTACTGCTGAAATGAAAACCTTTAGCATATTCCCACTGCAAGATCAAGTTAACCAGAAAGCTTGAAGAGTTCAATAAGGACAACCCACTTTCACACAGTAATCAGTCAAATCATGTGGCATTACATTTCCTAAGGTGAACATCGATTTAGATGAAGAGGAGGAGGCTCTTGTTACTTCCTTTTAGGTCTATTCAGATGATACTGGGACTTTGGAGAACAAATTACTCAGCTGGAGCTGAGTAATTTGCCTTCTTTGCAAGCAAATAGGTTGTGAAACAAGCCCAGGCTACCTTTTCCTCTTATCAAGCAGGTCATTTGGAGAATGCTATAGAAGAGCAATCATTGTCTTCTCAAGAACAAAGCAAAACAACTCACTCCTCAATTTCAATCTGCCCTTTTCCTGGAGAAGTGCAGCCCTGGGCTGCATCTTACCACCAAGACAATTATGCCTTAGATCCCTCTGTATAATTTCATTATACATTTTTGACATAAAAACTGTTAGGGTTAGAAGACCTCCTGACCATAGGCTGTCTAGGATATACAGATCATTAGAAGAGACAATGGACAAATTCATGACGTTATACATTGCCCTTAATATTTCTTGATTTCATTGCAACCTGCTTCCATGGATTTGAACAAGAAATGTTTGCTATGGCTTAATAGACTGTAGTGTTGATACTTCATAAGGATGCTTACTCTTGTTCAGAGTTAAGACTGATATTGCTTGAGTAGATCCAAAAGATTTTGCAAAAGTTTACTTGTGACCTATCAAGCACATGAGCAGTCAAAATACAGCTGAACTACAAACTACTCAGAAAAAAAAAAAAAAAAAAAAAAAAAAAAAAAAAAAAAAAAAAAAAAAAGAAAAAAAAAAAAAAAAAAAAAAAAAAAAAAAAAAGCTGTTTAGAGCAGCAAAATGAGTTCTGGAAAGCAAGTCATCCTCAGTGGATGGATCCCATGGGTCAGACAGCTCAGAAAGGATAGACACAGCCTTTCATCCACAGGATAATGCAAAGATAATATACAGAAATTGTGCCTCAGAATAACAGTTTGACAAGTTAAAAAATAAGACACAGTCATGAGATGCTAGTTAACAAAAGACAGAAAAAATATTCGTATGCTCTAAAGCTGATCGTGGGCAACAATTTGGATTCAGATCATGAACAAAGAAACTCTGATTTAGCATGTAATTAAAAAATCCTCTCTGAATTATGCAAGTTTCATTCACTTCTTCAGAAGATATGAAAACACTGCAATCAGTTGCCAAGTTTGATCCCAACATGCCATGGGGCAAATGGAGACCCTAAACTGTCATATTCTATTTAAATCATATGTAGGCTAAAGTGAGTGTGATTGCTCAGTATATTAAATTACTACTAGTGTGTTGATATTTCTTCATGAACAATCTATGGCTCTGAATTATTTTTCAAGGAGGAAGTGGCTTTTGAAGTGAACATTATTTCTCTCTCCTCAGAGTTACGCTTGAATATGATCAAAATAGTTGCCAAGAGAAATAGGAAATTAAGAAAGATACCTCCGTGACTGACAGCTCCCAGATTTTACCTGACTCCTGCATGCATTTCTTCCTTTTGTGAAGCCTATATACTAAAATGATGTTCACTTTAAAAATAATAAGTCATGGGACAGCCTGTGTCAGGAAATTACTTGCAAAAAATCATGACTGCAGGTGCATTCTGCGATGGGGAGCAATAGGTGTCCCAGGCTGTTCTCAGGGCTTTGTGGCTTCCTTGGCTTTAGCACCCAATATTGCTCATGGAGAAGCAGCTTCCAGGGAGCCACAAAGCCAGCCTTTCCCCTGACATCAAAATTGGTATGATGAATCAGGGCTGTGCATTAAAGTGTAGTGAAGGACACTTAAATGAGCATAGAGTGAGAGTGGGAATAGGGAGAAGGACCCACTTCTTCCACTGGTCCTCCAAGTTCTCAAATGTGTTTTTCAAACCCCTGGCCCCTCAAAAGGAGTCTTCACAGGTGTTTGATGGTGAGGGAGTAAAATCACTGGTGAAACAGTAGCAGATTCTTACCTACAAAGACAAATCCAATGTAACACATTCTGCATTAGGACTAAATTAGACTTTATTACATCAAAGAGGCAATCACACAACAAAGTGCACTCTTGAGTGACAGGTGCAATATTTGGACCCCAAATAATTATATGAAATGAACATAAATAGTTCTGCCTTCCCTGCTCCAATCCCCTCCTCCAGTTCTTAATGTTACTATTCATAAAGAATTCTCCAAATAGTGATTCATAAATCATCCCATAAGTATGCCATTAGAAGACATATTTCTATCATATTCCTATAATTTATTTAGTAGTGAATAGTTTGTATACAGTAGACATGAATCAAACTTTTTTGTAAATTGTCTGTGAACAGATTTGAATGTTCGGTTTGTTCCTCATTCAAGGTTACTCTTCAGTATTCAAGAGGCCAAAGTTAATTTCTTTAATAACCAATTCTGTCTACTAATTAGAAATATCTGAAAAAATGTTATTTAAATCACATGCCATTGCTTCTGATCCTTGATTGGATGAGTAATGAAATTAAGCAAGACTCATATGAACTGTGAATATTACTACTGAATATGTAACTAAGTTTTTGATTATTATTCTGGCACTCAGGCTTAAAATACACCTTCCATAAGAATTTGCACTAGTAAAGTTCAAGCACAAAAAATCAGTATGAATCATTAACATGGTCAAATTGAGTTCATAACTGAACTTCAAAAGAACATGTGTAAGGTTCTTTTTGTTATTATTATGATTATGAATAGTGTCCTTTTAAGTTGGACAGCAACTCCTATATTAGTGTTAGCTGTCAAATAAAGCTACTAGCCATTTTTCCTCTTCAGGTACCAGTATAAAATTAAAAATTAGGACGATAGGTTGTGCTGAGGTATTGAAAGGCTTCCTGTGTTGATATAAGTTGATAATTTAAACTTCAATTGTTTTAAGGCTCAGACAATGAATTATTTCATGGAAATTTAAAATCCTTAAAGACTTAGCATTATATATAAAAAATTCAAAACATTATACACTTTCTGTAATACACATATAGTTCTCACTTTAGAGTACCCATTAGGATTATTTCTTTATGTCATTACTAAAATACACTTAATCATAATTCAGCTGACAGCCAGCATTTTTCAAATGTTTCTTCCTATCCAATACAATAGCGTATTCTATTCTTCCATTCTTTCAAAATGTTCTAACCCATTTTTATACGCTTAAAGTGAGTCAGAGCATCTGCTTTTAAAAAACAGAAAGGTGTGGACATTATCAATTTAGTTTAGAAACCTGTCATTTGTAAAACACTGAATATAACAACACATGAATGTGAACTCTGAAGAAGTAGGACATCTACAGGTCTGATACCTGTCCTGTTAAAAGATTTCCCTGTAGAAAAGTGCTGGCTCACGGAGGCAATTGCGGAAGGGGCTGGCTATCTTGTGAGAATATAAAGTGGAGACTGCCTAATTAAAAAGATCAGAAGGGCAGGAATAACGATCCTCAAGAGGAAGGACTGAGTCCAGATCTGGAATTCACTCTGAGATAAATCAGGAAAGGCACCTGCTTCGAAACACCTTTCTTTCTATTTTGAACACACTTTTAAGCCACAAGTAGCAACTCTTCATGACTTGTATTACAGAAGGACGCTAAAGCTCCAGATAATATCAGCATCCTGCTGTGCTAGAAAGTTTTCGAAGGAACAGAAAGAAAATCTCACAAATGCTCACCACCTCACCAATGCAGCTGATCGGTGGGAGGCTGGGAACTATTAATATGTTTAGATGAAAGAGAAAAGGAGACACAAGGATTAAAGACCTGCCTTGGGCAAGGTGAAGCAAGTCCCACATGAAGAACCTCCCACGGCCCAAACCACACCTTGGTTATGCAACCAGTGTTTGCCCTCTCAGGGGTACATTTCTACGTTGCTGAGGTGAAAACACACACACACACTCATGCTCACAAAACAATCCCAAATCCTCAGGTTTCCAATCTAGATGATACCATCCAAAAAACAGCTCCTGCCAGGCAAGGGAACAGGTCCACTTTACCCAGAGCTCCTCTGACCTTCTCAGCTCCTGGGCTTTCATACTCTGCTTATCTAAATCAACTCATGAGGCTCTGCAAGGGCCCAAGCCAGCCTCTTCAGAGCCTTACAGTGGGGTGGCTTGTCTTGAATCATTTGCTAGTTTTCCCAACAGGTAATAAGTAATTAGTTCTCCAAGTCAGTTTGATTATTAATGAATTAACGCCACAGCAATAATACAGAATGAAAACAGATTATAGAAAAATATATACCTATAAAATTTTATTTTTTAGGTACAGGAAAGATAATGGATGGCATACCTGCACACCCAAAACAGCCCTCAGTTCACTAAGGTAATCAGCATACTTTGCTATCATGAGTTCTTAATTAACCTGTGTGGTAAAAAGTCCTAGCAAATGGTTGTTGATTGTAAATGCAATCTCTCCTTCTGACACATGCATTAATGCACTATTGTAAAAGTTCAAAGCCATTATTATTGAGTTGTCTTGGTGACATTAATTATCCTCTGCAATGTATTTAGCTTTGCTCAGGTAAATCTTCTTTAATTGCTCAGTCTTTACTTACAGAACATCTTCACTTAACATGCTATGAACTCTGCTTACATTTATGCTTTTTCCAATAATTCTATGTTACATGTAGCCTCCACCATTATTCCTGGAAATGATAATGAAATCTCTACAAAGCTCATTTGTCTGCTGTCACTGATACAGGCCAGTGTTTTTTGAATTAGAAATGTCCACTGCTTGGCAGCCTTGGGCTGAAGTAAATTCTAGTACATCTATTATGTTAAAAAAAAAAAATCCTAACTCTTGCTACCCTGCCCATTTTTCCACAGTATGTTGGATCCAGTTTATAAGCAGACCCACAGATAAGGAAAACAGCACAAGAGCGGAGCTAAAGTGGGTAGCTGAAGGAAACAGGATGGAGGACAGAACTTCTTAAGCCAGCTAGCATATTATAGTTTTAATATGTATGAACCCTTGATGAAATAAATCCTTCAAAAATTAAAATTTTGCTTTAACATCCCAGAGATGTCCATTATCGAGAGATGTTCATGTTTTGAGTATGTTTAACTTAAAGTATGTTTTGACAGGCAAATTTAAGTGATAATTTGTTTTGAATTGTTTCCACCTAAAGCATTTTCCATTTTAGGCTCTCAAAAGTATTTTATCAAAATTAAGCTTCATAATATCCATATAACAGTCATACTGCAAATATATGCTAGAAGACTAAAGGGTGAAATTTTCAGAAATATGCACTGCTTTTACTGTTCAGTTTGAGGCATTTTAAATTTTCTTCTACCTTCAAGAAAGGTGGCAATAAGCTCTGCTCCAATGGAAGTAAAAGGGAGATGCAGTTCTTCATTTTTGGTAATCATTTTTTTTTTTTTTTTTTTTAAAGAAAAGGATACTAAAACAATGATGCATGGGAAAATGCAGAAGAACGTCGAGGAGCCAGGCGATGGAAGCTAGCCAGACCGTTCCATGAGAAAAGGAGCAAAAGGAGCAACAACAGATCAGGTTGTCCCATAGTCACATGCCTGCGCCTGGGTCAGCGTGGTGCCTGCTACCGCTGGGCTTTGAACAGAGATTAGTGATGAGCTCTCTGTGCTTACTGAGTATGTGTATAGGACATATAAAACTCACACAGTGCCTCCCACCCGGTGTTCCTCACCATGCAACAACGCTCAGCCATGCCAGGGACTCTCCCACTTCATTATTGCCTCGACTGGGAAATGGCTGGGGAACCCCCACTCAGATGCAGAGGCAATAGATGCTCAATATTGACAACAGTGTGCCTTGTGTCAGTGTAACTGTCCCTCCTGGGAGTCCAAGCGTTGCCCCTGCCTTACCCTTACAAGTGAGTACTGAAGAATTGGGCTCCACTTGCTATGGAGCTTGTAGTAAGTTGGGAGACAAGAAGTTGGGAGCTTAAGATACAACATTTTTGAGATTTTATTTCAGCCACAGAACTGCTTGTTACATTGAAAAAATCAACTATAAAAACCTGTTATCAGTCTAGCAGGAAATCAACTCAGAGTAAGAACTGGGGACAAATATTTTTAAAATTTCTGTCTAATTTCTTTACCAGACATACGTGGAAAAGGGCAAAAGAAACCCCTACTGAATGACACATTCAAAAATGCCTTTCCTCTCTCTCTTTTTCTAAGGTTGACTATATATGACAGAGAAAGGCTGATAAAAATGTGAATAAAGTCATCCTTCTGTCTCAGCCAATTTAGGCTGACTAGAGCTACTCCCAGAGCTAAGCAGGCATTCCCATGTAGATATGTATTATGATCATATTTGTGGTTATAGTATGCATGCAAGATCGATGTCCGCAAATAAAAACATTGGCAGCATTGACTTGTAGGACAAGAGAGACAGAACGTTAAAGACAGGCAACAACAACAAAAAAAGATTAAGCAGTCAAAGAGACAGGAGAATCCCCATCTGACCTCATTTAAGAGCTCTAACAATTAGGTTTCTTCCTCTCTGGCTTCATGAACATTGCATTTCTGTCAAGGACACAGATCCAGCAGAAAGGGCAGTAAATGCCCCAATTAGTTTCGCCCAAGCCTCAGTGGTGAAAAGGGACAGGATTTGTCCCTCACATCCCTCTTGGAAATAGGATTTAAGTTGGCGTAGCTAGAAAGGGCAGTGGACTCAGATCCCTATAACTTGAGCAGATACTCAAATCACAAGTGATTTTGCTCCATCGCTATTTTAGAACAAAGCAGATTCAGTTACATTTGTCAGAGATCAGAGCTCATCAGTGCTCAAAGCAGGTTTAAATAGTGCTTACCAGTTGGATAAACTAAGGGATTTTGGTGCTGCTCAGCCAATTTTCTGGTTTGCAGGAGGCTTAAATAGGAACTGTGGTTGTGTGTGCTGGGGTAGTTCTGAATGAAGCCAAGAAATGCAGAAATGCAAGGCTTTAGGACACTTTCAAGGCACACATTATATTCTGCTGTGTTGAGGTTCCTCTAGATTAACACAGCTGCTGTGCTCAATCAAAATTTCAGGAATATGTGTCTAAAGAACATCTCAGTCCTGCTTTGTGGAGCTAAGTCCTATTTTAGACCTGGTTTACAGATTTCCACAATTGTCAGTAGAAAGATTAGGGTTATTTTCTTTAGAAGGAACCCACACCTCACTCACTCCCATCCCTCTAATAACAAAAAAGGCAAAAATTTTATCACGACATAGCTCACTGTTCCATACTAACCACTACTAAACCATGAAAATATCAATAGAGTGGCTTTCCACTGTTTTACATGTGTGTATGCCTGAAAGTATTCCTATGTAAGTATAGATTTTCCTGTAGAGACCTGGTGTCCAGTGCTTGCTAATTCAAGGTACTTTCTTTGGACATAATGGAAATAATCTACTGATCCTTTGGTCCACAGGTGGAAAAACACTACTCTGAAAGAGGCTGACAGGATCCTAGAGCAGATTTGATATTTACATGAAAACGTCCCATTAAAGTGAGCAGTGTAGAAAAATGGCACCACTAACCTTCATTCTTAGGGGCAGAAATAAGTCAGTAGCTGATAGAGATAAGGAAAACTGTTCCTCCATCTGTATGCTAATTCATTTTATTTTTTTTTCATAGTAAACCATCTGTATCTTTCTCTGAAGCAGCTGGTACTGGTCCTTGGTACATTAGTCTTATCTAAGTCACACCTTCCAATTTTAGAAGAACGAGAAGTTACTTTTGTTGTCACATCATTGACTGCCAAACTTCCCTGAAAACTCCCCACAAAACAGTCTCATTCCATTTGCTCCAACTCATAATATTAAATTATTTGTAACTGATAGTGCTAGCCACCCCCACTGATTAATTCTGTCAGTCAAAAAATATCTCATACCATGAACATATTGAACAAAACAAATATGTTCTAGGAAGGAAAAATAGTGGAAATAATAACATAGCACAGCAACTCTATATTTTGTTTGGGGAAAAAAATAATTATTACTCATTTCAGCCATTACAGAGAGTGAAACAGAATGAGTGAGTGAGAGAGATGAGAAACCACCTCAGCAATTAGACATCACAGCTAATTCAGGTTATGATTGTCAGGAAATTCAGGTAAAATCTCTTGGAAAAAATATATACCTCAGACCCATTATTTTTTAATTCTAAAATTTACAAAAAGATAATTGAGAATACTCTCTTCCCCATAAACTGATCTCAAATTGATACCTTGTATATGTATTCGTAAGTGTCGATGACTTCTTACTGCAAAATCAGAGTTAAAACTGTATCTAAGATTTACTCTGTGAGTTTGTCCATCCATATAGCCCTTTTTTCTCCCCTCCATCTCCAGTCTCTCAAGCAGCCACTTATAAGATTACTCAGATAATCTCTTTTTGGTCAGTAGCTGAAGGGAAATAAACTGGAATTAGGCACACAGCCTGCAAGGATTAAGCAATATTCCTGTGCCTTTACATAAGTTATCTCCTTTTATATTCTCTTTCAATGCTCCCTCAATTCTCCCTCACATTTTCTTTCGTATCAGTCTCTTTTTATTTCAAAAATCAAACAAAGACTATCCATTTGGTAGGCTGTTTGCCACTTCCGTTCCTATTTCTCTGCTTAACACGATGCACACAACTGACAGCTGTGCGAAAACGGACAAAAATGGCACCATGTTTTCAACATACTTTAGCAAGTACAAGAAGTTCTACTGTATCTTGAAATGCAAACAAAAGAACCGTTGACTTTGTCTGTGTCCAATAAATCCCTCCCCCCCCAAACAACCCGTTTACTGGAACTGCAAATCACTGCTGTAACTAGCCTGTTACACATGAAAAGCTACTACTTAATTGGGACAAAGAGAAGGAAGGCCAGCTCATATTGCATGAGTGACATAAGAACTAATTTCATTTTAATTTTACTTGAACCTTTGTATCTTTGTAGTCAAGTCAGTCATTATAGACAAATATTAAGGACAAAGTCGGCTGACAGGGAGAGTGCATTCGTCCCGACAAGGTAAAGGTAAGCTCTGATGTAAATACCCTGAAGATACGGAGGAGGAGGCCTGAAGCTGCAGATCGTTCTGTGAGGTTAGTCTTCCTGGCTTCCCCATGGGAGATCTGGACATGCAAACTGACCTTTTGCAATATATACTTTCCCTGATCAGGTAACATTGAAGAAGGAAATTTTAGCCAGAAAAATTCTTCTAGTGGTACGAATCTTCTGCAAGATTAAAATATCTAGAAAATAATTATAACACAAAACATTTGTTTGAATTTATGCTGTATATTTTTAGTCATGTCTGCAGTTGCATTGGAGATCTCTAGAATAATTGATATCTATTCATTATAACAGGAAATCCTCTGAAACAGGAGCTCTTAAAGTCCATCTGGATTTTCCACTTCTTAGGGGAAAAAAAAATAAATTATTCCTATATATAAGTTGCTAGAAGCATTCTGTGTATAAAATATAAGTTCACCTACTAAGCCAATTGAGCAGTCAAAAATTTTAGAGCTTGAATAGTCCTTTGAAATCTGAAAACTTATGTAAGTGATAAATATTCTCTGTAGAGAGAACCCTTGTTAATTATTAAAGTACAGTATCTTTCTTCTAAAGTACATCAGCATCTTTTATATGTAGCTTAGGTTATTAGAATAAACTGAATACCAAATCTGGTTTGTATGCAGACTTGTAAGAGATTTTTAAGAACATAGTAAAGCTTCACATTTATGTTTCCGAAAGAATTATGTAAAGCATAGCATACATCTGCATATCACTCTCTTAAAAAAAAAAAAAAAAAAAAAAGGAATATTTATTCTGCCAAAAGTATTAGCAGAAGTTTAAATGTGATTAGGCCACCTATAAAGTGGTCTGCCCCTTCTCCTCCTGCTTTCTGAAAAAAATCCCAAACTTTAATTCTTATTTCTGTCAGTTCATCACCTTTCCTTAGTCCTAATGACACAACAAGCAAACTAGTAAGCCAGTAGGACTTTAACTCAAGAACAGCAGTAACTCTATAGGATGTTATTGCTGAGTGGTAGCATTTCTCTATATAGAGAGACAGATGGGGAGGATATGCAATAATTTTGTCTGGGAAATGGCTATGACTCACAAATTTGGACTCAATGTGACAAATTATCTGATAGATTTCAAAACAGTGAGAAAAACTGGTGTCAGATTGAGATATTATCACATCTCAGTATGAAGTCCAATAGCAGCTGGAATTATTGACCACCTAACTTACACTGAACTCCTGCACTGTTACTGAACAACATCATCAAAACTATCATGTAGAGCAAAAGTGAGAAAAAATGTAACTGTTCAAGGATGGAGTTGTACCAGTTTAAAAACTGGTGATATTTTTCTTTATTTTACTATCTTTTTCACAGTTCCACCTTAAGGGCTCAGTCATGTTCAAAAGTGAGCACTTGAGAAAGTTGTAAGAACTGCTCACGCACAGAGCAGCCATCATTTCCATTTTTCTTTTTTGGGAAACTGTAAGACCGCCAACTGATCGCAGAGGTGAGGCTTACCAGGGGAAACAGAGGGTTTTTCGGCAGATGATCCAGCTATCTGAGAAATGCTCTTCATAAGGTACCAGAGGAACTACATGGCTTTCAGATGCCAGCATCACCTGCACAACTTTTCTGCAACTTCGTATTTTTTTAAAAAATTAGAACCAAGAATTAGAAAGAAGATAAAGATTTTTTAAAAACTACACATAAAGAGATAGCTAAATCATACTATATTGATGAAGATGGTGGGAGTCTTTGGGCAGACTGCAGCAGAGTAGTGAAGGATGTATGCTGCAGAGGCCTCTTAGGGAGCCAGACACAGAGAGCAATGAACCTGGCTTCTCCTCCTCCTCCTCCTCTTCCAGCTGAGTTCCCAAACAGCTCATAAACCTCATCCAAAATCCATGATGTACTTAATCATCTCACTATCATCTCAGCGACCCAGAAATAATTTTAAAGGGTAATTTCCAATCACCTTCTTCCTAGTGATTCACCCTTCCCCTGGCCTTGTTGGCTCAGCAAGTCACCGTCACCGGTTTCCCTTCAGGCACTTCTGCTGCTGCTGTTCAGACAAGGCGCCAAGAGCCTCCGAGCCCTGCGGGCACTGACCGCATCACCCGCTGACAGGAGCCATTCCCATACAAGACACAACTGTCATCCAGGATCAACTTCTTGCTTCCCAGAGATGGCAAGAAGGGCACTGTCAACTCCCTCCTCCTGCCCCCTCAGCTCCTGCCGTGACCACGAACCCCCCGCGTTGCTCCCATGGCCCCTTTGCTCCATCTCAGAAGCGTGTCCCTCCTTTCCTGCCAGCTCTGAGACAGCTCACCCAGAAAAAGAGCTTCTAAGGAAATGGGCCAGCTCCACGGATGCCAAATGAACATTATTATCTCATGCATCCAGTCACCAAGACCCGTTATCCACGGCACAGTCTGAAAGCTGAGGCTAAGCCTGGAAAGCTTAGTGAATCAAAGAGGTGCTCAGGGCAGTGCTTACACGCTTTCATGCCAGAGTCCAAAGCCAGCGGTTCATCTGAATCCTACTGCTTCACGTACCTCCGCACAAGCGTGTCTCCCTTACGAAGTAGAGCAGGCTGTTAAAGCATCCCCTTCCCCATGTATCCATGTCCCTATAAAGACACCGTGCATTACATCCTCCTTGTGCTCTCCAGAGTCTGCTAATAAGGATCTGTGTCGCTCGCAGCAAATATTTGGGAGAACACGGCTCCGGAGTGTGGCTTTCACGCACGAGTATTGGTAAAATGCAGAACACACCGGAAGTGCAGATAGGGAACATAGCTATATCTATCTCCGAAGGCAGAATGCTTCAAAAGCTCACTGATGATCAGATTTTAATATGAAATTAGCTGCCTACGGAGGCCTAATAGCTACACTCAGCTGTGGCAAGCAACTCCTCAGAGACTTCACTGGAATTTTAACTGAGGGGCAGCATTATCAGAAAGTCTGCAAATATCCAGCCCCGAAAAAAATCATCTATGTGCTTGCTCTTCAAAATGGAAGGTTTCAGTCCTCTATAATTTTAAGGGAGAAAATAAAAAGTTGCACCAGCTTTGAGAGAAAAAAATCCATATTTTTATTCAGAACAGCTTTGTGGCTTAGCTGTTCCTGCAGCTCTTCATCTCCAGAAAAAAAAATGTTTTAATAATTTTAGATTGCCTGTTTACAGTATTGCTCCATGCAGCAATTAAAGGCCTCATTCATTTCCCATTAGCACATTTTAGTTAAAATTAACACATAATCATTTTCAATGATCTGGCTTTCAATATGTTTGTAAATAAAAATTAATCTTGAATGTAATACAAGGAAAAAGCTTTGGAATTGTTAGGAATCAGCCTGACACAGCTAATCACTAAAAACACTCTCTTCACGTTTGTTTTAAACACAAGGACCCCCAGATTGCTGGTTGTAGCAAGTGTTCCTCAGGACCGCTTCCTTAAATACGGGATTGACACAATTCCCTCAAACACCTTCGGCAATGTGATAAATCAAGGGAAACAGAAGACTTCAAGAACGAGTTCAGTACTTTAGAAGGAGAGAGAGGGTGCAATGAAGGCCAGAGGAAACAAGCAGAAGCAATAATCTCAGCATCCTCAGAGCAAGACACAAATCTCTCTTCATGTGCCCTGATATCCTTACTTATATGCAAACCTACTGATCACCAAAACCTCCACAAAACCTCCATTCTAACAGTTAGGACTCTTTGTTGATACAGAAGAGAGAGCAACGTTATTGTCTTTTTTGCTTCTGGGGGTTGCAATATCATAAGTAATAGAAAACTTAAATATAGGTACAGGAGAGATTTAGCCAAGGCCAAAAGAAAAGACCAGGAAAAACTGAAATTGGAGAGAAAACCCTGGGGTGCAGAACACAGAGGTTCCCTTGGGTCTCCTCCGCACATGGGGGAGCCATGCCCTCAGTGCGTACGCGCTTGCAGCACCCACGCAGCCAGCAAGGTCCGCGCAGCAATGCTGTGAGTGACTTACTCTCCAAACTGAGCTAAAAAACACGTTAGTGTTCCACTTCAGCCTAAATGCTCAGACCAGGACAGATGTTACATGGCGTAGAAAAAATTTTGGACTACAAAGTTTCTGTCAGAATTGTGAGTGCTCCTTTTTCTAGAAGATTTTTTTTCCCCTACCAATCACATTAGTTCTGAGTCTATGGTTATGTACAGAGTTTCTCAGTGGATGATACAACCTCTCCTCTTTTGGTGCTAGTAATTAGTTTTAGGTGACTGCAAAGGTGCTTTCTTATGAGGAATATACTTAGGGAATTAAAAGGAAGTCACTTTAATGAACTATAAAGCTCAGCTATGCAAGATTGCATATAGTTGACCATATAATATGTACATTTGTGGAAACCTACAAAGAATGAGTTACTGACATACAAATAGGCAGTTTGCCAGACCAATTTCACTAGAAAATAGAGCATAGCAAGCTAAAACATAAATAACAGCCTAACACGCCTTGTCAATGTAATATTCCAGTAATCTTAACGCTGCTGTGCATAAAATATAAAGAAAGCTACAGATGATCAAAGGAGGCTCAGCTAGCTTTAAGTGCAGAGGGCTAGGTACTCTTGCAAGGAGCAAATCTTATGTTTAAAAAGGTTGGGATTCATAGAAAAGCAAGTAGCTAGGAAGGCGCAGTCTCAGCCTCCTCCTCTGACAGAACCACTATGCAACATCAGACCCTGCCTTGCTCCACCCAAAACCCCGCTCCTCCTGTTTTCCCATACGGAGACACGACGGGGGACTTTGTGAAACTCTCTTCTGTGTCACTCAGCATGACACACACTGTTTGTCCTCCATACGGATTAATACAGACATTAATTGCGTATACATTTTGAGCCCTTGAACCTACTCTCATGTCTCTGCAGGACTGGGACCAAATATTACATAAAAGCCATCTCATTCATAAAGTCCTAAATTTAATTTGTGTTCAACCACAGTCGTAGAGCACATAGAGGCTCCTGAGCATAGCATTGCTCTTCATTCAAAATTTTCTTCCTCTCTCAAGTCCTGTCATAGTAAGTTAATATTTAGGATATCTGTAACTTTGAGTTCATTGCACACCAAGTTTAGAAAATCCTATTCACCATAATGAACCAAATAATCTGGAAATGACACTTAATAATGCCTTTCAAAATCTTCAGTATATTGTCCAGCAGTGTTTACACTCCTTGATGCCTAAAGGGCACAACCAGAACTGAGCTGCACAGTATACTGCACTAACACAGAGTGAAAGACCGTCCCTGTGCAAAAGGACGGGCCAGAGAATTAAAACTCCAGTCAGCAGTTTAGAATGACATACTGAATTCAACTCTCACGAAAGACTTCTGACAAAACAAAACAGAAACTCCTGAGGACTTCTTTCCACCTGTCAGACAGGAGACTCCAAAGGCAATTTCAGCTGTGCTTTACTGAACTGCCCCAGCAGACCAACTTCTCAAGCACAGCACCTATCTTCCACGATTTTATGTGGACATTTGAACTCCCGATACAGTCCTGTGCAAACTCTAGACTTCGTGCTGTTCAGACAACACTACGTGTATTTACACGGCATTCGGTCTCCATCTAAGTTTTTCCTAGGAAAGTAATCAAAAAGCTGGAAAGGATTACTTTTGCCAGTTATGACGTCATCTGCCTTTTCAGTCGGTGCTTCCACAAGCTAGCGCATCCTTTCTGCAACGCACACAGTCCCGCAAATGTTTTCCGTAGCAGCTACTCAGGAGTTGGACTTAGGAGGTCTGTCTTTACGCATCACACGTCTATAAAACGCGTACGCGGGGCAGGGAGCAGAAACACAGCAAGACGCCCGCACACGAGCGAGCCCAGCAGCGGGACTGTCCGTTTCGGGCAAAGAAACTCTTCACCGCCTGTGAAGTTCCCTGCTGGCGGCAACACTGCCCCGCGCACACGGGAAGAGCGCGGCGGATGCGCGCGGCGCCGGCTGCGCAGCGCAGCCGGCCCGGGGGCGCTCGCCCTCTTTTTCCTCCCCCTGCCCCCCGCTTTTCCTTTCTCTTTTGGGTCAACCCGTCGCCCGGCTTCCCCGGAGGGCCGGGCCCCCCCGGCAGCGCAGGGCGGCGCGGCGCGGAGGCGGGTGCCGGGGGGCGCCGCGGGCGCGGGGCGGCCCCGCCGCGCCGAGAGCCGGTGCCGGGGGGGGCGGCCGCCGCCCGGCGCTGCCCCGCCGCCCCCGCGGCTCCTCACCTCCAGACCTGCCCCAGCTGCAGGATGTGGACGAGCGACTGCAGGAGCCAGACGCAGCAGGCGCACGAGGCCGAGCCGCCGCCGCCGGCGTTGCTGCTGCTGGCGCTGCTGCTGTTGGTGGCGTTGCTCTTGCTGGCGGTGGACGCCTGCCGCTGCGGCGCGCCGGGGCGGGCGGCCGCGATGTCCCCGGCCGCCGAGGCGCTGCTCACCAGCAGCTTGCTCTCGGCGCCGGGGCAGTGCCCGGCGGCGGCGGCGGCGGCGGCGGCGGCGCTGTCCTCCGTGCTGAAGTCGTGCGCGAACCAGCGGAAGCTGAACACCTGCACCGAGAAGGAGCCGAGCAGCACGAAGAAGAGGGTGAGCCCGAACCACCAGCGCTGGCCCCGCAGGTAGTAGTCGACCGCCAGCCAGATGTCGGTGCCCACGTCCGCGAAGTACACGGCCAGGGCGGCCAGGATCCAGAGGCAGTCCCACAGCGAGTAGCGCCGCTGCTCCCTGCCCAGCCGCAGGCACAGCGAGGACGAGCCCCCGCCCGAGCCCCGGGAGCCC